>NW_027639454.1:22500-152500 GCF_949606895.1 Notothenia rossii | reverse complement strand
CCCCGGGGGGCCGCAGATGCTTCAGCTCAGTCTGGATGGGAGGAGGCTGTACGTCACCACGTCTCTGTTCAGTGGCTGGGACAAGCAGTTCTACCCCGACATGACCCAGTGAGTACTGAATACTACTGTGTACTGCTGTGTACTGCTGTGTACTACTGTGTACTGCTGTGTACTGCTGTGTACTGCTGTGTACTGCTGTGTACTACTGTGTACTACTGTGTACTGCTGTGTACTACTGTGTACTACTGTTTACTGCTGTGTACTGCTGTGTACTGCTGTGTACTACTGTGTACTACTGTGTACTGCTGTGTACTACTGTGTACTATTGTGTACTGCTGTGTACTACTTTGTACTGCTGTGTACTGCTGTGTACTGCTGTGTACTGCTGTGTACTACTGTGTACTACTGTGTACTGCTGTGTACTACTGTGTACTACTGTGTACTACTGTGTACTACTGTGTACTGCTGTGTACTACTGTGTACTACTGTGTACTGTATACTTCTGTAGTACTACTATATACAAGCAGTTCTACCCCGACTTGACCCAGTGAGTACTACTTTAGTACTACAGTATACTGCTGAATACTGCAGTACTACAGTATACTGCTGAATACTGCAGTACTACAGTATACTGCTGAATACTGCAGTACTGACACACATTTTAAAAAGCATGCACAGAGAGATGAGCTGTTAGCTGCTAACAAAGGCTGCTTGAAGTTACATCATGATGTGTTCAGGCTCTATCAGTAAAAACGAGTATTGGGCAGATAAATGTTGACGTTATCAAACTGTGTTGATGATGAAGTCGTGGAGTAAAATGTATTTTTGGGGAGAAACTTGAATAAATCCAGAGGTTTGAAGGAGATGTGTAACGTGCTGTCTGTCCAGAGGTTATGTGTGTATATTGAGTGTGTTAATGTGTGCAGGCAGGGCTCCGTGATGATGCAGGTGGACGTGGACTCGGAGGTGGGGGGCCTCTCCCTGAACCAGGACTTCCTGGTGGACTTCGGTAAAGAACCGGACGGGCCGGCGCTGGCCCACGAGCTGAGATACCCCGGGGGGGACTGCACCTCAGACATCTGGCTGTAGAGGGACGACACAGAGTAGCTTCATCAATAACACACCTCTCATCCAATCACTAACACTCACTTCCTCCTCTGCACTCACTTCCTCTCATCCAATCACTAACACTCACTTCCTCTGCACTCACTTCCTCTCATCCAATCACTAACACTCACTTCCTCTCATCCAATCACTAACACTCACTTCCTCTCATCCAATCACTAACACTCACTGCCTCTCATCCGATCACTAACACTCACTGCCTCTCATCCGATCACTAACACTCACTTCCTCTCATCCAATCACTAACACTCACTTCCTCTCATCCAATCACTAACACTCACTGCCTCTCATCCAATCACTAACACTCACTGCCTCTCATCCAATCACTAACACTCACTTCCTCTCATCCAATCACGAACACTCACTTCCTCTCATCCAATCATTACAACTACTCTCAGGTCAGCTAACTGCTCTCAGATCAGCTAACTGCTCTCAGGTCAGCTAACTGCTCTCAGATCAGCTAACTGCTCTAAGATCAGCTGACTGCTCTCAGATCAGCTGACTGCTCTAAGATCAGCTAACTGCTCTCAGATCAGCTAACTGCTCTCAGGTCAGCTAACTGCTCTCAGATCAGCTAACTGCTCTAAGATCAGCTGACTGCTCTAAGATCAGCTAACTGCTCTAAGATCAGCTAACTGCTCTCAGATCAGCTGACTGCTCTCAGATCAGCTGACTGCTCTAAGATCAGCTAACTGCTCTCAGATCAGCTGACTGCTCTCAGATCAGCTGACTGCTCTCAGATCAGCTGACTGCTCTCAGATCAGCTGACTGCTCTCAGATGAGCTGACTGCTCTCAGATCAGCTAACTGCTCTCAGATGAGCTGACTGCTCTCAGATGAGCTGACTGCTCTCAGATCAGCTGACTGCTCTCAGATGAGCTGACTGCTCTCAGATCAGCTGACTGCTCTCAGATCAGCTGACTGCTCTCAGGACACATTTGCTTGTTTGTTGTCCATCTTTGTGTTTGTTGATGCATTTGACACACATTTAGTGAAAGTACATATGAAGCGCTGTGGAGAAATAAAAGGTGAAACATAATTGGTGTGTGTTTTACTTTTAGAAACCAACAGCTGCACGATGTAAACAAACTCTGTGACGGTGGGAAATAATCAAGCAGGATTTTAAGCTGTGAGATATAAGAAGAGAGCATACCGGATGAAGCTAACATGTTTTACACACTTTTAAACATCCAGACATGAAAGTGATTTCAATGTGAAAATAAATAATAAATAAATACACTTTTTTATTCTAAAATTAGAATCCAAATGAAAAGTGCAGCAAGAATATAATTCCATAAAACTTCAAATATATAAATGACTATAAGTTGATATTAGCATCAGAGGTGATTGATCTCCTCCTGCTGTGATCAGGTGATCCAGGAAGCAATGGGACCAATCAGCTGTCAGCATGACGTCACCATAAGAGTTGTATGACCCAGAAGGTGATGTTGTTATTTACCATGCAGAGGAGCGTTGGGGCAAAGCTTCTGGAAACACTCGAATAAAAGAGATTTCATTTCCTGTTGCTGTGTGAACGTTTTCAAATGACTGATCCATCTGAAACATGTTCTATACCTCATTCACTCCAACGGTGCTTCAGGGCCGGTTCGGAGCTGGAGCTTGAAAAGCACCGGGTTTTCCTGTTCACACCGCAGCGGAGCAGCCTCTAGCTCCGGAATCCGGTTCGTTTCAAGCACCAACAAATTGTCTGGCCAGAGCAAAAGCACCGCATACGTCACGCTTACGTCGAGGCGGGGGCGGGGGCAGGGGCAGGGGCAGGGGCGGGATCAACTCCTGAACAACAACAACAAGCCGGCGTTTCATCCAGTTTGTACAACGATGGAGAAAGTTAACAAGCAGCAGTGGTCCACTGAAGAGACCAGCGACCTGCTGGGGATCTGGTCTTCTGAAGAGGTACAGAGGGAGCTGGAGCACAATCGGCCATTGTTGTTGTTGTGGGTGTCAGCTGTGAGGGGTTTCTGCGTGGTTTGGCTTTATGAAGCAGGCACGCAAGCAATAACGCAGCACCAGTCGGACTCTGGGTGGTGTGAAAAGAGCCGGAGCTAAACCGAAGAACCGGTTCTGAACCTGAAAAGCTCTAGCACGGAGCTTGAACCGGAGTTGCGTTGGTGTGAATGAGGTAAAAGTCTCCATGAACCAAAGAACCAGAGAACCTTAGAACCACAGAACCTTAAAACCACAGAACAACAGAATATTAGAACCACAGAAAAACAGGAACAACAGAACCTTAGAACCACAGAACCTTAGAACCACAGGAACAACAGACCATTAGAACCACAGAACAACAGGAACAACAGAACCTTAGAACCAGATAAACAACAGAACATTAGAACCACAGAATCTTAGAACCACAGGAAAAACAGAACCTTAGAACCACAGAACAACAGACCATTAGAACCACAGAACAACAGGAACAACAGAACCTTAGAACCAGATAAACAACAGAACATTAGAACCACAGAACCTTAGAACCACAGGAAAAACAGAACCTTAGAACCACAGAACAACAGAACCTTAGAACCACAGGAACAACAGAACATTAGAACCACAGAACCTTAGAACCACAGGAACAACAGAACCTTAGAACAACAGAACATTAGAACCACAGAACAACAGACCATTAGAACCACAGGAACCACAGAACATTAGAACCACAGGAAAAACAGAACCTTAGAACAACAGACCATTAGAACCACAGGAACAACAGAACATTAGAACCACAGAACAACAGACCATTAGAACCACAGGAACAACAGACCATTAGAACCACAGGAACAACAGAACATTAGAACCACAGGAACAACAGAACCTTAGAACCAGATAAACAACAGACCATTAGAACCACAGGAACAACAGACCATTAGAACCACAGGAACAACAGACCATTAGAACCACAGGAACAACAGAACATTAGAACCACAGGAACAACAGAACCTTAGAACCAGATAAACAACAGACCATTAGAACCACAGGAACAACAGAACCTTAGAACCACAGGAACAACAGAACCTTAGAACCACAGAACAACAGAACCTTAGAACCACAGGAACAACAGAACATTAGAACCACAGAACCTTAGAACCACAGGAAAAACAGAACCTTAGAACCACAGAACAACAGAACCTTAGAACCACAGGAACAACAGAACATTAGAACCACAGAACCTTAGAACCACAGGAACAACAGAACCTTAGAACAACAGAACATTAGAACCACAGAACAACAGACCATTAGAACCACAGGAACCACAGAACATTAGAACCACAGGAAAAACAGAAACTTAGAACAACAGACCATTAGAACCACAGGAACAACAGAACATTAGAACCACAGAACAACAGACCATTAGAACCACAGGAACAACAGACCATTAGAACCACAGGAACAACAGAACATTAGAACCACAGAACAACAGACCATTAGAACCACAGGAACAACAGACCATTAGAACCACAGGAACAACAGACCATTAGAACCACAGGAACAACAGAACCTTAGAACCAGATAAACAACAGAACATTAGAACCACAGGAACAACAGACCATTAGAACCACAGGAAAAACAGAACCTTAGAACCACAGAACAACAGACCATTAGAACCACAGAACAACAGGAACAACAGAACCTTAGAACCAGATAAACAACAGAACATTAGAACCACAGAACCTTAGAACCACAGGAAAAACAGAACCTTAGAACCACAGAACAACAGAACCTTAGAACCACAGGAACAACAGAACCTTAGAACAACAGAACATTAGAACCACAGAACAACAGACCATTAGAACCACAGGAACCACAGAACATTAGAACCACAGGAAAAACAGAACCTTAGAACAACAGACCATTAGAACCACAGGAACAACAGAACATTAGAACCACAGAACAACAGACCATTAGAACCACAGGAACAACAGACCATTAGAACCACAGGAACAACAGAACATTAGAACCACAGGAACAACAGAACCTTAGAACCAGATAAACAACAGAACATTAGAACAACAGAACCTTAGAACCACAGAAACAAAAGAGCCACCGGTCAGCCTCCTGCAGTTCCTCTCCTCTCCACGGGGGGGCTGCAGTTCCTCTCCTCTCCATGGGGGGGGGGGGGGGGGGGGGGGGAGCTGCAGTTCCTCTCCTCTCCACGGGGGGGGGGGGGGCTGCAGTTCCTCTCCTCTCCACGGGGGCAGCAGTTCCTCTCCTCTCCACGGGGGTAGCAGTTCCTCACCTCTCCTCTCCACTGGGGGGCAGCCGTTCCTCTCCACAATGTGCTGCAGTTCCTCTCCTGTCCACAGGGGGCGCTACACACCGGCAGCCTCCTCAGCCGCAGAAGAAGAAGAAGAAGCAGCAGCTGTTGTTGACAGAGTCAATGGGAACTAACTGGGAATAAAAGTTCCCTTTGAACCCGCGGAACTGTCTCCAGGTAGGACCGGCTCACCTGGACCCTCACCTGCAGACTACCTGTGAGAGGGGGCTAACGTCAGCTTAGCATTCCGCTTTAAAGACAAGCAACAGTTGGCTTTAAGCTGCTAATGCTAACAGTGCGGAGTGGATGGGTTAGCTCATCTAAGCTAACAGATGCTAACGCTTAGTTAGCTGGTTAACTAATTGTGCATTAAGTAGTTTAACTAGTTTATCAAACTCAAAGCTAAGCTAACAGTCTGTTTATCACTTTAACCCGAGAGGCTGAGGTAATGCTAACTTCCGATTAGCTTTAGAGTAAAGCTTTATTTACTATGGGAGCTCTGAGCTAACATGCTAACATCAGCTGACTGCTAACAATGGATTTAAACAGTCATTACTTTATTATCTCTCTCAGGTGATCATCATTACCTCAGGTTAGCATCCTCTCTCAGGTTAGCATCCTCTCTCATGTGATTACATCATTACTTCAGGTTAGCATCCTCTCTCAGGTCAGAGGCAGCATCCTCTCTCAGGTCAGCATCCTCTCTCAGGTCAGCATCCTCTCTCAGGTCAGCATCCTCTCTCAGGTTAGCATCCTCTCTCAGGTTAGAGACAGCAACCTCTCTCAGGTCAGCAACCTCTCTCAGGTCAGCATTCTCTCTCAGGTTAGCATCCTCTCTCAGGTTAGAGACAGCATCCTCTCTCAGGTCAGCATCCTCTCTCAGGTTAGCATCCTCTCTCAGGTTAGCATCCTCTCTCAGGTTAGCATCCTCTCTCAGGTCAGAGACAGCATCCTCTCTCAGGTCAGCAACCTCTCTCAGGTCAGCATCCTCTCTCAGGTTAGCATTCTCTCTCAGGTTAGAGACAGCATCCTCTCTCAGGTCAGCATCCTCTCTCAGGTTAGCATCCTCTCTCAGGTTAGCATCCTCTCTCAGGTTAGAGACAGCATCCTCTCTCAGGTCAGCATCCTCTCTCAGGTTAGCATCCTCTCTCAGGTCAGCATCCTCTCTCAGGTTAGCATCCTGTCTCAGGTTAGCATCCTCTCTCAGGTCAGCATCCTCTCTCAGGTTAGCATCCTCTCTCAGGTTAGCATCCTCTCTCAGGTCAGCATCCTCTCTCAGGTCAGCATCCTCTCTCAGGTTAGCATCCTCTCTCAGGTTAGCATCCTCTCTCAGGTCAGCATCCTCTCTCAGGTCAGAGACAGCATCCTCTCTCAGGTTAGCATCCTCTCTCAGGTTAGCATCCTCTCTCAGGTCAGAGACAGCATCCTCTCTCAGGTTAGCATCCTCTCTCAGGTTAGCATCCTCTCTCAGGTCAGCATCCTCTCTCAGGTTAGCATCCTCTCTCAGGTCAGCATCCTCTCTCAGGTTAGCATCCTCTCTCAGGTTAGCATCCTCTCTGTGGTCAGCATCCTCTCTCAGGTTAGCATCCTCTCTCAGGTTAGCATCCTCTCTCAGGTCAGCATCCTCTCTCAGGTCAGAGACAGCATCCTCTCTCAGGTTAGCATCCTCTCTCAGGTTAGCATCCTCTCTCAGGTCAGAGACAGCATCCTCTCTCAGGTTAGCATCCTCTCTCAGGTTAGCATCCTCTCTCAGGTCAGCATCCTCTCTCAGGTCAGAGACAGCATCCTCTCTCAGGTTAGCATCCTCTCTCAGGTTAGCATCCTCTCTCAGGTCAGAGACAGCATCCTCTCTCAGGTCAGCATCCTCTCTCAGGTCAGCATCCTCTCTCAGGTCAGAGACAGCATCCTCTCTCAGGTTAGCATCCTCTCTCAGGTTAGCATCCTCTCTCAGGTCAGCATCCTCTCTCAGGTCAGCATCCTCTCTCAGGTTAGCATCCTCTCTCAGGTCAGAGACAGCATCCTCTCTCAGGTCAGCATCCTCTCTCAGGTCAGCGTCAGCATCCTCTCTCAGGTCAGCATCCTCTCTCAGTTTAGAGACAGCATCCTCTCTCAGGTCAGCATCCTCTCTCAGGTTAGGATCCTCTCTCAGGTTAGCATCCTCTCTCAGGTCAGCATCCTCTCTCAGGTCAGCATCCTCTCTCAGCTTAGCATCCTCTCTCAGGTTAGCATCCTCTCTCAGGTCAGCATCCTCTCTCAGGTTAGCATCCTCTCTCAGGTCAGCATCCTCTCTCAGGTTAGAGACAGCATCCTCTCTCAGGTTAGCATCCTCTCTCAGGTCAGCATCCTCTCTCAGGTCAGAGACAGCAGCCTCTGTGTGGAGAGAAAGATAAAGTCTGCTTGTATTTACTTGTGGAAAAGTGTTAGCTTTATCTCTGTTGTTATCACCAGCTGTACACCAACAACAACAACAACAACAACAACAACATGAGGCAATAAGAGAGACAAGTAGAAATATAACTACTATGTCTGATTCATATTCTGCTCAGAGACTGTGTGATATTAGGATATATAAATAAACTATAGACAAGTATCTACACCAAATGGAAGTATACAAAAACACACACACACACACTCTGTGTCTCAGGTCAGACAGAATAACATCCTAGCATCCTCTCTCAGGTTAGCATCCTCTCTCAGGTCAGAGACAGCATCCTCTCTCAGGTTAGCATCCTCTCTCAGGTCAGCATCCTCTCTCAGGTTAGCATCCTCTCTCAGGTCAGCATCCTCTCTCAGGTCAGCATCCTCTCTCAGGTCAGAGACAGCATCCTCTCTCAGGTTAGCATCCTCTCTCAGGTCAGCATCCTCTCTCAGGTCAGCATCCTCTCTCAGGTTAGCATCCTCTCTCAGGTCAGCATCCTCTCTCAGGTCAGAGACAGCATCCTCTCTCAGGTCAGCATCCTCTCTCAGGTTAGCATCCTCTCTCAGGTCAGAGACAGCATCCTCTCTCAGGTTAGCATCCTCTCTCAGGTCAGCATCCTCTCTCAGGTCAGCATCCTCTCTCAGGTTAGCATCCTCTCTCAGGTCAGCATCCTCTCTCAGGTCAGAGACAGCATCCTCTCTCAGGTCAGCATCCTCTCTCAGGTCAGAGACAGCATCCTCTCTCAGGTTAGCATCCTCTCTCAGGTGAGCATCCTCTCTCAGGTCAGCATCCTCTCTCAGGTCAGAGACAGCATCCTCTCTCAGGTCAGCATCCTCTCTCAGGTCAGCATCCTCTCTCAGGTTAGCATCCTCTCTCAGGTTAGCATCCTCTCTCAGGTCAGCATCCTCTCTCAGGTCAGAGACAGCATCCTCTCTCAGGTCAGCATCCTCTCTCAGGTTAGCATCCTCTCTCAGGTCAGCATCCTCTCTCAGGTTAGCATCCTCTCTCAGGTCAGAGACAGCATCCTCTCTCAGGTCAGCATCCTCTCTCAGGTTAGCATCCTCTCTCAGGTCAGCATCCTCTCTCAGGTCAGCATCCTCTCTCAGGTTAGCATCCTCTCTCAGGTCAGCATCCTCTCTCAGGTCAGCATCCTGTCTCAGGTCAGCATCCTCTCTCAGGTCAGCATCCTCTCTCAGGTTAGCATCCTCTCTCAGGTCAGCATCCTCTCTCAGGTCAGCATCCTCTCTCAGGTCAGAGACAGCATCCTCTCTCAGGTCAGCATCCTCTCTCAGGTTAGCATCCTCTCTCAGGTCAGAAACAGCATCCTCTCTCAGGTCAGCATCCTCTCTCAGGTCAGCATCCTCTCTCAGGTTAGCATCCTATCTCAGGTCAGCATCCTCTCTCAGGTCAGCATCCTCTCTCAGGTTAGCATCCTCTCTCAGGTCAGAGACAGCATCCTCTCTCAGGTTAGCATCCTCTCTCAGGTCAGAGACAGCATCCTCTCTCAGGTTAGCATCCTCTCTCAGGTCAGCATCCTCTCTCAGGTCAGCATCCTCTCTCAGGTCAGAGACAGCATCCTCTCTCAGGTCAGCATCCTCTCTCAGGTCAGAGTCAGCATCCTCTCTCAGGTCAGAGACAGCATCCTCTCTCAGGTTAGCATCCTCTCTCAGGTCAGCATCCTCTCTCAGGTTAGCATCCTCTCTCAGGTCAGCATCATCTCTCAGGTTAGCTTCCTCTCTCAGGTCAGCATCCTCTCTCAGGTTAGCATCCTCTCTCAGGTCAGCATCCTCTCTCGGGTTAGCATCCTCTCTCAGGTCAGCATCCTCTCTCAGGTTAGCGTCCTCTCTCAGGTCAGCATCCTCTCTCGGGTTAGCATCCTCTCTCAGGTCAGCATCCTCTCTCAGGTCAGCATCCTCTCTCAGGTCAGAGACAGCATCCTCTCTCAGGTCAGCATCCTCTCTCAGGTTAGCATCCTCTCTCAGGTCAGAGACAGCATCCTCTCTCAGGTCAGCATCCTCTCTCAGGTCAGAGACAGCATCCTCTCTCAGGTTAGCATCCTCTCTCAGGTCAGCATCCTCTCTCAGGTTAGCATCCTCTCTCAGGTTAGCATCCTCTCTCAGGTCAGCATCCTCTCTCAGGTTAGCATCCTCTCTCAGGTTAGCATCCTCTCTCAGGTCAGCATCCTCTCTCAGGTTAGAGACAGCATCCTCTCTCAGCTTAGCATCCTCTCTCAGGTCAGAGACAGCATCCTCTCTCAGGTTAGCATCCTCTCTCAGGTTAGCATCCTCTCTCAGGTTAGCATCCTCTCTCAGGTCAGAGACAGCATCCTCTCTCAGATTAGCATCCTCTCTCAGGTTAGCATCCTCTCTCAGGTTAGCATCCTCTCTCAGGTCAGAGACAGCATCCTCTCTCAGGTCAGCATCCTCTCTCAGGTCAGCATCCTCTCTCAGGTCAGAGACAGCATCCTCTCTCAGGTTAGCATCCTCTCTCAGGTCAGAGACAGCATCCTCTCTCAGGTTAGCATCCTCTCTCAGGTTAGCATCCTCTCTCAGGTCAGCATCCTCTCTCAGGTTAGCATCCTCTCTCAGGTCAGCATCCTCTCTCAGGTTAGAGACAGCATCCTCTCTCAGCTTAGCATCCTCTCTCAGGTCAGCATCCTCTCTCAGGTCAGAGACAGCATCCTCTCTCAGGTCAGCATCCTCTCTCAGGTTAGCATCCTCTCTCAGGTTAGCATCCTCTCTCAGGTCAGCATCCTCTCTCAGGTTAGCATCCTCTCTCAGGTCAGCATCCTCTCTCAGGTTAGCATCCTCTCTCAGGTCAGCATCCTCTCTCAGGTTAGCATCCTCTCTCAGGTCAGAGACAGCATCCTCTCTCAGGTCAGCATCCTCTCTCAGGTTAGCATCCTCTCTCAGGTCAGCATCCTCTCTCAGGTTAGCATCCTCTCTCAGGTCAGCATCCTCTCTCAGGTCAGAGACAGCAGCCTCTCTCAGGTCAGCATCCTCTCTCAGGTTAGCATCCTCTCTCAGGTCAGCATCCTCTCTCAGGTTAGCATCCTCTCTCAGGTCAGCATCCTCTCTCAGGTCAGCATCCTCTCTCAGGTCAGCATCCTCTCTCAGGTTAGCATCCTCTCTCAGGTCAGCATCCTCTCTCAGGTTAGCATCCTCTCTCAGGTCAGAGACAGCATCCTCTCTCAGGTCAGCATCCTCTCTCAGGTTAGCATCCTCTCTCAGGTTAGCATCCTCTCTGTGGTCAGCATCCTCTCTCAGGTTAGCATCCTCTCTCAGGTTAGCATCCTCTCTCAGGTCAGCATCCTCTCTCAGGTCAGAGACAGCATCCTCTCTCAGGTTAGCATCCTCTCTCAGGTTAGCATCCTCTCTCAGGTCAGAGACAGCATCCTCTCTCAGGTTAGCATCCTCTCTCAGGTTAGCATCCTCTCTCAGGTCAGCATCCTCTCTCAGGTCAGAGACAGCATCCTCTCTCAGGTTAGCATCCTCTCTCAGGTTAGCATCCTCTCTCAGGTCAGAGACAGCATCCTCTCTCAGGTCAGCATCCTCTCTCAGGTCAGCATCCTCTCTCAGGTCAGAGACAGCATCCTCTCTCAGGTTAGCATCCTCTCTCAGGTTAGCATCCTCTCTCAGGTCAGCATCCTCTCTCAGGTCAGCATCCTCTCTCAGGTTAGCATCCTCTCTCAGGTCAGAGACAGCATCCTCTCTCAGGTCAGCATCCTCTCTCAGGTCAGCGTCAGCATCCTCTCTCAGGTCAGCATCCTCTCTCAGTTTAGAGACAGCATCCTCTCTCAGGTCAGCATCCTCTCTCAGGTTAGGATCCTCTCTCAGGTTAGCATCCTCTCTCAGGTCAGCATCCTCTCTCAGGTCAGCATCCTCTCTCAGCTTAGCATCCTCTCTCAGGTTAGCATCCTCTCTCAGGTCAGCATCCTCTCTCAGGTTAGCATCCTCTCTCAGGTCAGCATCCTCTCTCAGGTTAGAGACAGCATCCTCTCTCAGGTTAGCATCCTCTCTCAGGTCAGCATCCTCTCTCAGGTCAGAGACAGCAGCCTCTGTGTGGAGAGAAAGATAAAGTCTGCTTGTATTTACTTGTGGAAAAGTGTTAGCTTTATCTCTGTTGTTATCACCAGCTGTACACCAACAACAACAACAACAACAACAACATGAGGCAATAAGAGAGAAAAGTAGAAATATAACTACTATGTCTGATTCATATTCTGCTCAGAGACTGTGATATTAGGATATATAAATAAACTATAGACAAGTATCTACACCAAATGGAAGTATACAAAAACACACACACACACACACTCTGTGTCTCAGGTCAGACAGAATAACATATCTTTATTCATTATTTTATAAACGTGCATTGGACTTTTAAATTCAAAATAACCAACCCTGTGTGTGTGTGTGTGTGTGTGTGTGTGTGTGTGTGTGTGTGTGTGTGTGTGTGTGTGTGTGTGTGTGTGTGTGTGTGTGTGTGTGTGTGTGTGTGTGTGTGTGTGTGTGTGTGTGTGTGTGTGTGTGTGTGTGTGTGTGTGTGTGTGTGTGTGTTCCAGAGGAGGAGCAGTCCTGATGGAGGACTCAGAGCCCCCCCCCTCAGCAGCGACCCCCCCCCTGGGTGTGATGCTGATCGACGCTGAAGTTGCACAGAGGGCGTGTCGAGAAGTGCTGCAGCAGCTGAAGCTGAACCAGGAAGAGGAGCCTCAACGAATGAAGCTGGACCAGGGGGAGGGGCCTCAGCGGGGGGAGGAGCCTCAGCAGGGAGAGAAACCTCAACGAATGAAGCGGGACCAGGGGGAGGAGCCTCGACAGGTGGAGGAGCCTCAACGAATGAAGCTGGACCAGGGGGAAGAGCCTCAATCGATGAATCTGACCCAGGGGGAGGAGTCTCAATCAATGAAACTGACCCAGGGGGAGGAGCCTCAATCGATGAAACTGACCCAGGGGGAGGAGCCTCAATCAATGAAACTGACCCAGGGGGAAGAGCCTCAGCGGGGGGAGGAGCCTCAACTAATGAAGCTGAACCAGGGGGAGGAGCCTCAGCAGATTAATCTGAACCTGGGGGAGGGGCCTCAGTGGGGGGAGGAGCCTCAACATATGAAGCTGAACCATGGGGAGGAGCCTCATCAGGGGGAGGGGCTTCAACTAATGAAGCTGCCCCAGGGGGAGGAGCCTCAATCGATGAAACTGACCCAGGGGGAGGAGCCTCAATCGATGAAACTGACCCAGGGGGAGGAGCCTCAACTAATTAAGCTGAACCAGGGGGATGAGCCTCAGCAACGCCCCGCTCCCCCCACGCTGCAGGTGGATGACCCCGAGGCCCCGCCCCCTGCCTCTATCCCTTCCTCTCCTGAGGCCCCGCCCCATGTATCTCCCCCGCCCCCTCCTGAGGCCCCGCCTCCCGGCTCGGTGAAGAGTCTCCGCCTCCGGCAGCGTTCCAACCCGTCCAAACAGTCGTGGCTGCTCCGCCTGTTCGAGTCCAAGCTGTTTGACGTCTCCATGGCGATCTCCTACCTGCACAGCTCCAAGGAGCCGGGGGTGCAGGCATACATCGGGAACCGGCTGTTCAGCTTCAGCCACGACCAGGTGGACTTCTACCTGCCGCAGCTGCTCAACATGTACATCCACATGGACGAGGACGTGGGCGACGCCATCAAGCCCTACGTGGTGAGTGAGGGCCCTGAACGCAGCATTCACTCACCTGTTAAGATAAGATAAGAAGCATTTTATAGTCAACGTTAAAACCTCTTCAAGCCCTAAGTGGTGAGGGGCCCTGAGCGCAGCATTTACACACCTGTTAGCATCCTCTGTTTCTAAATCCAGCATCTCTATGTGGTGTGTTCAGGTGCAGTATGTAACCTCTGTGTGGTGTGTTCAGGTACACCGCTGCAGACAGAGTAGGGTTGTTTGAGACGAGCTGCGGCTCGCCTCGAAAGTAGACGAGAGTAGCCGACCGCAAGCGGGGGAGGTCTCAAAAACCTCGCCTGAAGTCGGACAGCTCGGAGTCGGCTTCGGCTTCTTCTTCTTCTCTCGGTTTTGGCGGATTGCAAATAGCCTGAAGGTGCATACCGCCACCTCCGGAGTTGGCTTGATTCGGTTTGCATTTATAAAGAATGCACACATGTGTTTAATCGTTAATGTCAGATATGCACTAAGTAAACACATTTGTTCCTGCTCAAGATTAGATTCAACTTTATTGTTATTGCACAGATTACAGGTACTGAGACAACGAGATGCAGTTTAGCTTCCAACAAGGAGTGCAACAAGCAGTAAAGTGAAAAGTAATGTACACAATCTACAGAATAAAAGATAGAATGAATTGAATGATGAATAAACAGTGAGGGGTATGAATACACTAGATACACACAGCAGCCTGAGAGCAGTATGAACAGTGTGTATGAATACACTAGATATACACAGCAGCCTGTGAACAGTATGAACAGTGTGTATGAATACACTAGATACACACAGCAGCCTGAGAGCAGTATGAACAGTGTGTATGAATACACTAGATATACACAGCAGCCTGAGAGCAGTATGAACAGTGTGTATGAATACACTAGATACACACAGCAGCCTGAGAGCAGTATGAACAGTGTGTATGAATACACTAGATACACACAGCAGCCTGAGAGCAGTATGAACAGTGTGTATGAATACACTAGATACACACAGCAACCTGAGAGCAGTATGAACAGTGTGTATGAATACACTAGATACACACAGCAGCCTGTGAGCAGTATGAACAGTGTGTATGAATACACTAGATACACACAGCAGCCTGTGAGCAGTATGAACAGTGTGTATGAATACACTAGATACACACAGCAGCCTGTGAGCAGTATGAACTGTGTATGAATACACTAGATACACACAGCAGCCTGAGAGCAGTATGAACAGTGTGTATGAATACACTAGATACACACAGCAGCCTGTGAGAAGTATGAACAGTGTGTATGAATACACTAGATACACACAGCAGCCTGTGAGAAGTATGAACAGTGTGTATGAATACACTAGATACACACAGCAACCTGAGAGCAGTATGAACAGTGTGTATGAATACACTAGATACACACAGCAGCCTGTGAGAAGTATGAACAGTGTGTATGAATACACTAGATACACACAGCAGCCTGAGAGCAGTATGAACAGTGTGTATGAATACACTAGATACACACAGCAGCCTGTGAGCAGTATGAACAGTGTGTATGAATACACTAGATACACACAGCAGCCTGAGAGCAGTATGAACAGTGTGTACGAATACACTAGATACACACAGCAGCCTGAGAGCAGTATGAACAGTGTGTACGAATACACTAGATACACACAGCAGCCTGAGAGCAGTATGAACAGTGTGTATGAATACACTAGATACACACAGCAGCCTGAGAGCAGTATGAACAGTGTGTATGAATACACTAGATACACACAGCAGCCTGAGAGCAGTATGAACAGTGTGTATGAATACACTAGATACACACAGCAGCCTGAGAGCAGTATGAACAGTGTGTATGAATAAACTAGATACACACAGCAGCCTGAGAGCAGTATGAACAGTGTGTATGAATACACTAGATACACACAGCAGCCTGAGAGCAGTATGAACAGTGTGTATGAATACACTAGATACACACAGCAGCCTGTGAGCAGTATGAACAGTGTGTATGAATACACTAGATACACACAGCAGCCCTGAGAGCAGTATGAACAGTGTGTATGAATACACTAGATACACACAGCAGCCTGTGAGCAGTATGAACAGTGTGTATGAATACACTAGATACACACAGCAGCCTGTGAGCAGTATGAACAGTGTGTATGAATACACTAGATACACACAGCAGCCTGAGAGCAGTTCTATGAACAGTGTGTGTGAATACACTAGATACACACAGCAGCCTGTGAGCAGTATGAACAGTGTGTATGAATACACTAGATACACACAGCAGCCTGAGAGCAGTATGAACAGTGTGTATGAATACACTAGATACACACAGCAGCCTGTGAGCAGTATGAACAGTGTGTATGAATACACTAGATACACACAGCAGCCTGAGAGCAGTATGAACAGTGTGTATATGAATACACTAGATACACAACAGCAGCCTGTGAGCAGTATGAACAGTGTGTATGAATACACTAGATACACACAGCAGCCTGTGAGCAGTATGAACAGTGGTGTATGAATACACTAGATACACACAGCAGCCTGTGAGCAGTATGAACAGTGTCGTATGAATAAACTAGATACACACAGCAGCCTGAGAGCAGTAATGAACAGTGTGTATGAATACACTAGATACACACAGCAGCCTGAGAGCAGTATGAACAGTGTGTATGAATACACTAGATACACACAGCAGCCTGTGAGCAGTATGAACAGTGTGTACAGTATGAATACACTAGATATACACAGCAGCCTGTGAGCAGTATGAACAGTGAGTATGAATACACTAGATACACACAGCAGCCTGAGTATGAACAGTGTGTATGAATACACTAGATACACACAGCAGCCTGTGAGCAGTATGAACAGTGTGTACAGTATGAATACACTAGATACACACAGCAGCCTGAGAGCAGTATGAACAGTGTGTATGAATACACTAGATACACACAGCAGCCTGTGAGCAGTATGAACAGTGTGTACAGTATGAATACACTAGATATACACAGCAGCCTGTGAGCAGTATGAACAGTGTGTATGAATACACTAGATACACACAGCAGCCTGAGAGCAGTATGAACAGTGTGTATGAATACTCTAGATACACACAGCAGCCTGAGAGCAGTATGAACAGTGTGTATGAATACACTAGATACACACAGCAGCCTGAGAGCAGTATGAACAGTGTGTATGAATACACTAGATACACACAGCAGCCTGTGAGCAGTATGAACAGTGTGTATGAATACACTAGATACACACAGCAGCCTGAGAGCAGTATGAACAGTGTGTATGAATACACTAGATACACACAGCAGCCTGTGAGCAGTATGAACAGTGTGTATGAATACACTAGATACACACAGCAACCTGAGAGCAGTATGAACAGTGTGTATGAATACACTAGATACACACAGCAGCCTGAGAGCAGTATGAAGAGTGTGTATGAATACACTAGATACACACAGCAGCCTGAGAGCAGTATGAACAGTCTGTATGAATACACTAGATACACACAGCAGCCTGAGAGCAGTATGAACAGTGTGTATGAATACACTAGATACACACAGCAGCCTGAGAGCAGTATGAACAGTCTGTATGAATACACTAGATACACACAGCAGCCTGAGAGCAGTATGAACAGTGTGTATGAATACACTAGATACACACAGCAGCCTGTGAGCAGTATGAACAGTGTGTATGAATACACTAGATACACACAGCAGCCTGAGAACAGTATGAACAGTGTGTATGAATACACTAGATACACACAGCAGCCTGAGAGCAGTATGAACAGTGTGTATGAATACACTAGATACACACAGCAGCCTGTGAGCAGTATGAACAGTGTGTATGAATACACTAGATACACACAGCAACCTGAGAGCAGTATGAACAGTGTGTATGAATACACTAGATACACACAGCAGCCTGAGAGCAGTATGAACAGTGTGTATGAATACATTAGATACACACAGCAGCCTGAGAGCAGTATGAACAGTGTGTATGAATACACTAGATACACACAGCAGCCTGTGAGAAGTATGAACAGTGTGTATGAATACACTAGATACACACAGCAGCCTGTGAGCAGTATGAACAGTGTGTATGAATACACTAGATACACACAGCAGCCTGAGAGCAGTATGAACAGTGTGTATGAATACACTAGATACACACAGCAGCCTGAGAGCAGTATGAACAGTCTGTATGAATACACTAGATACACACAGCAGCCTGAGAGCAGTATGAACAGTGTGTATGAATACACTAGATACACACAGCAGCCTGAGAGCAGTATGAACAGTGTGTATGAATACACTAGATACACACAGCAGCCTGAGAGCAGTATGAACAGTGTGTATGAATACACTAGATACACACAGCAGCCTGTGAGCAGTATGAACAGTGTGTATGAATACACTAGATACACACAGCAGCCTGAGAGCAGTATGAACAGTGTGTATGAATACACTAGATACACACAGCAGCCTGTGAGCAGTATGAACAGTGTGTATGAATACACTAGATACACACAGCAGCCTGAGAGCAGTATGAACAGTGTGTATGAATACACTAGATACACACAGCAGCCTGAGAGCAGTATGAACAGTGTGTATGAATACACTAGATACACACAGCAGCCTGAGAGCAGTATGAACAGTGTGTATGAATACACTAGATACACACAGCAGCCTGTGAGCAGTATGAACAGTGTGTATGAATACACTAGATACACACAGCAACCTGAGAGCAGTATGAACAGTGTGTATGAATACACTAGATACACACAGCAGCCTGAGAGCAGTATGAACAGTGTGTATGAATACACTAGATACACACAGCAGCCTGAGAGCAGTATGAACAGTGTGTACGAATACACTAGATACACACAGCAGCCTGAGAGCAGTATGAACAGTGTGTACGAATACACTAGATACACACAGCAGCCTGAGAGCAGTATGAACAGTGTGTATGAATACACTAGATACACACAGCAGCCTGAGAGCAGTATGAACAGTGTGTATGAATACACTAGATACACACAGCAGCCTGAGAGCAGTATGAACAGTGTGTATGAATACACTAGATACACACAGCAGCCTGTGAGCAGTATGAACAGTGTGTATGAATACACTAGATACACACAGCAGCCTGAGAGCAGTATGAACAGTGTGTATGAATACACTAGATACACACAGCAGCCTGAGAGCAGTATGAACAGTGTGTATGAATACTCTAGATACACACAGCAGCCTGAGAGCAGTATGAACAGTGTGTATGAATACACTAGATACACACAGCAGCCTGAGAGCAGTATGAACAGTGTGTATGAATACACTAGATACACACAGCAGCCTGAGAGCAGTATGAACAGTGTGTATGAATACACTAGATACACACAGCAGCCTGAGAACAGTATGAACAGTGTGTATGAATACACTAGATACACACAGCAGCCTGTGAGCAGTATGAACAGTTTGTATGAATACACTAGATCAGGGGTGTCAAACTCAATTTCATCGCGGGCCACATTAGCATTATGGTTGCACTCAAAGGGCCGGTTGTAACTATATAAATATACATCTATAAATATATAAAATAATATATTATATTACATGATTGCCTCTGAATTGGATTATTATTGGATAGGGTAATAACTAACTACGTTTGAAAGCAGAAGTACAGGGCAAATAATTGCAAGTCTCTTCAGTGCGCAAACAAGATACATTGTGGGACATGTAGTTTATGGGCAACCTGCTTCTTTAAATCGGCATGTAACCGTATAATAACCGTAGTATATTCTTTGCAGGCTCTTGCGGGCCAAATAAAATGAAGTCGCGGGCCGGATTTGGCCCCCGGGCCTTGAGTTTGACACCCCTGCACTAGATACACACAGCAGCCTGTGAGCAGTATGAACAGTGTCTATGAATACACTAGATACACATAGCAGCCTGAGAGCAGTATGAACAGTGTGTATGAATACACTAGATACACACAGCAGCCTGAGAGCAGTATGAACAGTGTGTATGAATACACTAGATACACACAGCAGCCTGAGAGCAGTATGAACAGTGTGTATGAATACACTAGATACACACAGCAGCCTGAGAGCAGTATGAACAGTGTGTATGAATACACTAGATACACACAGCAGCCTGAGAGCAGTATGAACAGTGTGTATGAATACACTAGATACACACAGCAGCCTGAGAGCAGTATGAACAGTGTGTATGAATAAACTAGATACACACAGCAGCCTGAGAGCAGTATGAACAGTGTGTATGAATACACTAGATACACACAGCAGCCTGTGAGCAGTATGAACAGTGTGTATGAATACACTAGATACACACAGCAGCCTGAGAGCAGTATGAACAGTGTGTATGAATACACTAGATACACACAGCAGCCTGAGAGCAGTATGAACAGTGTGTATGAATACACTAGATACACACAGCAGCCTGTGAGCAGTATGAACAGTGTGTATGAATACACTAGATACACACAGCAGCCTGAGAGCAGTATGAACAGTGTGTATGAATACACTAGATACACACAGCAGCCTGAGAGCAGTATGAACAGTGTGTATGAATACACTAGATACACACAGCAGCCTGAGAGCAGTATGAACAGTGTGTAGGAATACACTAGATACACACAGCAGCCTGAGAGCAGTATGAACAGTGTGTATGAATACACTAGATACACACAGCAGCCTGTGAGCAGTATGAACAGTGTGTATGAATACACTAGATACACACAGCAGCCTGAGAGCAGTATGAACAGTGTGTATGAATACACTAGATACACACAGCAGCCTGTGAGCAGTATGAACAGTGTGTATGAATACACTAGATACACACAGCAGCCTGTGAGCAGTATGAACAGTGTGTATGAATACACTAGATACACACAGCAGCCTGAGAGCAGTATGAACAGTGTGTATGAATACACTAGATACACACAGCAGCCTGAGAGCAGTATGAACAGTGTGTATGAATACACTAGATACACACAGCAGCCTGAGAGCAGTATGAACAGTGTGTATGAATATGCTAAGATATATAAAGTATAAAAACGGTAAGCAGTGCAAGTATAGTATAAAATATATAGATATTAATTTCATGATGATAAACATTGTGGAACAATGATGAAAAATGTTAATGGAGGGGGCGACGTAAAACTGACACAAAACAACAACAAAGTTTTGCCGAGCCAATTGGAGAGCTTCATCAGCAGCACGTGGTAAAACCCACCAATGAGCGCTCAGCTGGAGATACCAGCGAGTCGTTTCCCATCAAGCATTTCGCTTCCTCAGCCCGTGGAGAGGAACTGCGCCGCCTCGCCGCGCCTCGCTCTCAAGGCTGCGGGCGTCTTTGTCCCGCGAGATTTCAACGTCTCATGTGAGCGAGCCTCCAGAGCAAGTCGGACAAAATGACTACCCATCATGCAACGCACGAGCAAGACGGCGATCGAAATTGCGCAGGTCTGCGTCGGTCTCGCTCGTCTCAAACAAGCCTAGAATCTGGTTCAGTCTTCAGTGTGTAACCCCTCCCCCTCTCTGTGGTGTGTTCAGTCTTCAGTGTGTAACCCCTCCCCCTCTCTGTGGTGTGTTCAGTCTTCAGTGTGTAACCCCTCCCCCTCTCTGTGGTGTGTTCAGTCTTCAGTGTGTAACCCCTCCCCCTCTCTGTGGTGTGTTCAGGTGCAGTGTGTAACCCCTACCCCTCTCTGTGGTGTGTTCAGGTGCAGTGTGTAACCCCTCCTCCTCTCTGTGGTGTGTTCAGGTGCAGTGTGTAACCCCTCCCCCTCTCTGTGGTGTGTTCAGGTGCAGTGTGTAACCCCTCCCCCTCTCTGTGGTGTGTTCAGGTACACCGCTGCAGACAGAGCATCTGGTTCAGTCTTCAGTGTGCCTGGCTGTTGGGAGCGTATTCTTCAGATATGCACATCTCCACTCAGAGACACTCCAGAGGCACCAAGCTGAGAAAGATCATCCTGTCTGACGAGCTGAAGCCAGCAGGGACCCGGGGGCGCAGAGAACCCCTGACGCTGACCCCCTTCTCTCCCCTGACCCCCCCTCCAGGCCCCCTGACCCCCCCTGAGCACAGCCTCTCGCCCTCCAAACGGACGCACCAACGCTCCAAGTCCGACGCCACGGTGAGCATCAGCCTGAGCAGCAACCTGAAGAGGACGAGCAGCAACCCCCGGGTGGAGAGCCAGGACGAGGTGAGGAGGGGGGGGGGGGGGGTATGGGTGAGAGACTGTGTGTTCAAAGACTCTAATGTTTTATCATCATCTGCTCAGCAGCTACAGTGGAGAAATGGCAATGACATTCTTCTGACCTGAGGTCCTCCAACAATGCAACATATATAATAAAATACAAAATAGTGCATTAAGTCTATGTACATACAAATACTGTGTGTGTGTGTGTGTGTGTGTGTGTGTGTGTGTGTGTGAGATGAGATGAGATGCTGCAGTGACATCACACACTACAAACACAGTATGTGAAGAGCCGCGACCTCTGACCTCTGCCCTCAGGACAGCAGCTCCAGCTCCGAAAGTCTGGAGTTTGTCAAGCGGCCCGTAAGTCCTCCTCAGAGTGCATTGTGGGTAACGAGGTGCTGGAGGCTCTGGGTTCTGGTTCTGGTTCAGGGTGTTTCTCTGGACCTTGATTCTGTTTCTGTCTCATCCAATCAGATGTGTGGTGTGTGTTGGGGAGAACCAATCAGGAGGCTGCTCCGGGGCCATGTGACCTCTCACTGATTCTTTATTATCATTGAACGTTAATCTAATTTCTTCTTTCATGTCTGTCTACAGCTGCTCTCTGTGCACATACAGAATATCAGTTTACACTAGTTATCATTTCAATATAATATACCTTCCGTCAAGTCCAAACCCATCATGTATTGTTCTAATCTAACCAGATATTATTTAGTGATATGACCAGCAGCTGATCACACGGGGGGTTCCACAGGGATCAGCATTAGGACCTCCACTATTTATAATGAATACTCTTAAATCTGCAGCTGGTTGGGATCTCCTTCTGTACTCTGATGACTCTGACCCTAACCTGTAGCTGGTTGGGATCTCCTTCTGTACTCTGATGACTCTGACCCTAACCTGTAGCTGGTTGGGATCTCCTTCTGTACTCTGATGACTCTGACCCTAACCTGCAGCTGGTTGGGATCTCCTTCTGTACTCTGATGACTCTGACCCTAACCTGTAGCTGGTTGGGATCTCCTTCTGTACTCTGATGACTCTGACCCTAACCTGTAGCTGGTTGGGATCTCCTTCTGTACTCTGATGACTCTGACCCTAACCTGCAGCTGGTTGGGATCTCCTTCTGTACTCTGATGACTCTGACCCTAACCTGCAGCTGGTTGGGATCTCCTTCTGTACTCTGATGACTCTGACCCTAACCTGCAGCTGGTTGGGATCTCCTTCTGTACTCTGATGACTCTGACCCTAACCTGCAGCTGGTTGGGATCTCCTTCTGTACTCTGATGACTCTGACCCTAACCTGCAGCTGGTTGGGATCTCCCTCTGTACTCTGATGACTCTGACCCTACCCTTATACTTCAATACAAACAATGAAGAAAGGCCTGTCCTCCTGTCCACCTGTCCTCCTGTCCAGCTTCACCAAATGTGAAGCTGACCGTTGAGCGGCCCGACCAAGCAAGGAGGCAGAGGCAGAACGTCCCAAATCCAACCCGGTGTGGGCATTTATAACTCACGGGCACATGACACAGCCTCAATCTTACTGTTCACGTGAGCACAGTCACCAGCGACAAGGATCTCACACACCAAACAAAACAGGAAACACAGAGCCTGTCCCCCTGTCCACCTGTCCTCCTGTCCTCCTGTCCTCCTGTCCCCCTGTCCTCCTGTCCTCCTGTCCTCCTGTCCCCCTGTCCTCCTGTCCACCTGTCCTCCTGTCCACATGTCCTCCTGTCCTCCTGTCCACCTGTCCTCCTGTCCTCCTGTCCCCTGTCCTCCTGTCCACCTGTCCTCCTGTCCACCTGTCCACCTGCTCTCCTGTCCTCCTGTCCACCTGTTCTCCTGTCCACCTGTTCTCCTGTCCTCCTTTCCTCCTGTCCACCCGTCCTCCTGTCCCCCTGTCCTCCTGTCCACCTGTTCTCCTGTCCACCTGTCCACCTGTTCTCCTGTCCTCCTGTCCTCCTGTCCACCTGTCCTCCTGTCCACCTGTTCTCCTGTCCTCCTTTCCTCCTGTCCACCCGTCCTCCTGTCCCCCTGTCCACCTGTTCTCCTGTCCACCTGTTCTCCTGTCCTCCTGTCCCCCTGTCCTCCTGTCCCCCTGTCCTCCTGTCCACCTGTCCTCCTGTCCCCCTGTCCTCCTGTCCACCTGTCCTCCTGTCCTCCTGTCCACATGTCCTCCTGTCCACCTGTCCTCCTGTCCCCCTGTCCTCCTGTCCACCTGTCCTCCTGTCCTCCTGTCCACCTGTCCTCCTGTCCACCTGTCCACCTGCTCTCCTGTCCTCCTGTCCACCTGCTCTCCTGTCCTCCTGTCCACCTGTTCTCCTGTCCACCTGTTCTCCTGTCCTCCTTTCCTCCTGTCCACCCGTCCTCCTGTCCCCCTGTCCTCCTGTCCACCTGTTCTCCTGTCCACATGTTCTCCTGTCCTCCTGTCCACCTGTCCTCCTGTCCACCTGTCCTCCTGTCCCCCTGTCCTCCTGTCCTCCTGTCCCCCTGTCCTCCTGTCCACCTGTCCTCCTGTCCTCCTGTCCACCTGTCCTCCTGTCCACCTGTCCACCTGCTCTCCTGTCCTCCTGTCCACCTGTTCTCCTGTCCACCTGTTCTCCTGTCCTCCTTTCCTCCTGTCCACCCGTCCTCCTGTCCCCCTGTCCTCCTGTCCACCTGTTCTCCTGTCCACCTGTTCTCCTGTCCTCCTTTCCTCCTGTCCACCCGTCCTCCTGTCCCCCTGTCCTCCTGTCCACCTGTTCTCCTGTCCACCTGTTCTCCTGTCCTCCTGTCCACCTGTCCTCCTGTCCACCTGTCCTCCTGTCCACCTGTCCACCTGTTCTCCTGTCCTCCTGTCCACCTGTCCTCCTGTCCACCTGTCCAGCTTCCTCAGAGGAGAGAGAGGTCCAGGAGCACTTTATGTTCATGAAAGGAAGCAGCCGACGGGTCCCTCCATAAATCACCTCAGGCTTCCCTAAAGACCCCCAGCATTAACCCATACACCCCCAGTCCTTTAACCAAATCTCTTCCCCCCCCCGTGGAATAACCGTCCTTCACATACAAACCATTGAACAGAGTAAAACCCAAAAGAGATAACACATGCTTCTCTGCGATGATAGGATCATTTGACTCAATAATATCATCATGGCCACATTCAGCTGTTATCACTCCAGATATTCTGCAGCCCTAACCTTAGGACGCTTCTCCCAGAATGCAACTGGTCATAGCATAAATGACATCAAATCTGTTCCTGACCCCTTCACCTCACCTGTCCTCCCCAGCCGGTGCGCCTGGCCCCCCAGAGGGAGTTCATTAAGTCCCTGATGGGCATCGGGAAGCGGCTGGCGACCCTCCCCACCAAGGAGCAGAAGACCCAGCGCCTGGTCTCAGAGCTCTCGCTGCTGAACCACAAGCTGCCCGCCAGAGTCTGGCTGCCCACTGCCGCCTTCGACCACCACGTGGTGAGGGTCCCGCACACACAGGCCGTGGTGCTCAACTCCAAGGACAAGGTAACACCTGGGGACACACCTAAGACACCTGAGACTGTTAGCTTAGCACAAACCCAAGGTCACACCTGAGACACCTGAGACTGTTAGCTTAGCACAAACCCAAGGTCACACCTGAGACACACCTAAGACACCTGAGACTGTTAGCTTAGCACAAACCTAAGGTCACACCTGAAACACACCTAAGACTGTTAGCTTAGCACAAACCCAAGGTCACACCTGAGACACACCTGAGACTGTTAGCTTAGCACAAACCCAAGGTCACACCTGAGACACACCTGAGACACCTGAGACTGTTAGCTTAGCACAAACCCAAGGTCACACCTGAGACACACCTGAGACACCTAAGACTGTTAGCTTATGGCCAGTACTTACATGACACACTACCCTGAGAACACCTGAGAACACATGACACACTACCCTGAGTACACCTGAGAACACATGACACACTACCCTGAGAACACCTGAGAACACATGACACACTACCCTGAGAACACCTGAGAACACATGACACACTACCCTGAGAACACCTGAGAACACATGACACACTACCCTAAGAACACCTGAGAACACATGACACACTACCCTGAGAACACCTGAGAACACATGACACACATCCGAGTACACCTGAGAACACATGACACACTACCCTGAGAACACCTGAGAACACCTGAGAACACATGACACACTACCCTAAGAACACCTGAGAACACATGACACACATCCGAGTACACCTGAGAACACATGACACACTACCCTGAGAACACCTGAGAACACATGACACACTACCCTGAGAACACCTGAGAACACATGACACACATCCGAGTACACCTGAGAACACATGACACACTACCCTGAGAACACCTGAGAACACATGACACACATCCGAGTACACCTGAGAACACATGACACACTACCCTGAGAACACCTGAGTACACCTGACACACTACCCTGAGAACACCTGAGAACACATGACACACTACCCTGAGTACACCTGAGAACACATGACACACTACCCTGAGTACACCTGAGAACACATGACACACTACCCTGAGTACACCTGAGAACACATGACACACTACCCTGAGTACACCTGAGAACACATGACACACTACCCTGAGTACACCTGAGAACACATGACACACTACCCTGAGAACACCTGAGAACACATGACACACTACCCTGAGTACACCTGAGAACACATGACACACTACCCTGAGTACACCTGAGAACACATGACACACTACCCTGAGTACACCTGAGAACACATGACACACTACCCTGAGTACACCTGAGAACACATGACACACTACCCTGAGAACACCTGAGAACACATGACACACTACCCTGAGAACACCTGAGAACACATGACACACTACCCTGAGTACACCTGAGAACACATGACACACTACCCTGAGAACACCTGAGAACACATGACACACTACCCTGAGAACACCTGAGAACACATGACACACTACCCTGAGTACACCTGAGAACACATGACACACATCCGAGAACACCTGAGAATTGACACAGTTAGCTTATTTCAAACACAGCGTAACACCTGACAGTAGTAGTTGTAGTCTGAGTGTTGTCTGACTCCAGGTGAGTCATGTGACCGTGTTGACCTCTGACCCCAGGCTCCCTACCTGATCTACGTGGAGGTTCTGGAGTGTGAGAACTTCGAGACGTCCAGCGTTCCGGTGCGGATCCCGGAGAACCGGATCCGCAGCACGCGCTCCGTGGAGAACCTCCCGGACTGCGGCATGACGGCAGAGCAGCGATCCGGAAGCTTCTCCACCGTGCCTAACTACGACAACGACGACGAGGCCTGGAGCGTGGACGATATCGGAGAGCTGCAGGTGGAGGTGAGAGGGGGAGGGGCTACATGATGAATAACCAATCAGAGGGAGGGGAGCATGGGGAGGGGCTACATGCTACACAGAGTGTTTCCTGACGGACGCATACGGAGTGTTTCCTGACGAACACACACAGGGTCGTGTTTCCTGACGAACACATACACACGCTAGTCGGTCAGGTATCAACAGGTAAAGTCAGGTGATGCAGACTCTCTGCTGGAGGGCTTGATAAGCCACTCCCTCTCCACACTGGTTGGTTTGGAACAGACCTTAATCTGGCGGACCCTCCGTGTGAACGCACAAACGGAGGGTTAGTGTGTAGGGGGCGGTTTGGAACTGGGCCTCTGTGTTAATGTTCTGCGTGTTCTGCAGCTGCCGGAGATTCACACCAGCAGCTGTGATAACATCAGCCAGTTCTCAGTGGACAGCATCACCAGCCTGGAGAGCAAGGAGCCGGTGTTCATCGCTGCTGGAGACATACGGTACTTCATCCTGTCCTCTACCTGAACCCCACCCTCCCAGCAGATATCAGATATTAACCCTGTCCCCTCTCACCTGTCCCCTCTCACCTGTCCCCTCTCACCTGTCCCCCCACACCTGTATGAATGCTCTTTATGTGCAGGCGGCGTCTGTCGGAGCAGCTGGCCGTGGCCCCCACCACCTTCAGACGGGACCCCGAGGACCCCTCAGCAGTGGCCCTCAAAGAACCCTGGGAGGACAAGGTCCGGTACGTAATAATATTGATAATAATAATAATAATATGAATTAATAATATTAATATTCTCATCCTCCTGAGTGCAGCCTTCGATACCATGAGCCACAACATCCTGCTCACCCGACTCAGGGACATTGGTATTGAAGGTATTGCACTCAGATGGCTCCAGTCCTACCTCTCTGAACGATCCCACTTCATCTCCCTCCCCAACCACTCCTCTGCCACAGCCTCAGTCACCCAAGGCGTTCCTCAAGGATCAGTACTTGGCCCCCTCCTCTTCATCATTTACATCCTGCCCCTCGGTCAGATACTCCGCCACTTCAACCTGGACTTCCACTGCTATGCTGATGACACTCAGATCTACCTCAGCACCAAATCCCTCCACAACCCACCCCTTACCCACATCGATTCCTGTCTGACAGCTATTAAAACTTGGATGCAACATAACCTCCTCAAACTGAACAGCAACAAAACAGAACTCCTCCTAATTGGCTCCAAATCCACCCTCAGCAATGTCACTAACATCACACTCACCATCGATGGCACCATTGTTTCCCCCTCCAATCAGGCACGCAACCTTGGCGTAATCTTTGACCCCACCCTCTCCCTCGAACCTCACATCCGCCAAACAGTCAAAACCTCATTTTTCCACCTCCGCAATATTGCAAAAATCCTACCCTCTCTCACCCGCCCCGCAGCCGAACGACTAATCCATGCCTTCATTTCCTCACGCCTCGACTACTGCAACTCACTTCTTTACGGCATCAGCACTCCATCCCTCAACAGACTCCAACGGGTTCAAAATGCAGCTGCACGTCTCCTCACACATACCAAATCATGGCATCACATCAGCCCAGTCCTCAAAGACCTCCACTGGCTTCCTGTCTCCCATCGCATCAACTACAACATTCTGGTCCTCACCTACAAAGCACTCCACCATCTGGCCCCCCCTTATCTCACAAACCTTCTCACTCCTTATCAACCCCCACGGTCCCTCAGATCCACCGCAGCCGGACTCCTATCCACTCCCACATCCACACTCTGCAGCTTTGGGGACAGAGCCTTCTCAGTGGCAGCTCCTAGGCTCTGGAATTCCCTCCCCCAAGATCTCTGTGATTCTGAGTCCCTCACAGTCTTTCAGTCCCGCCTCAAAACACATCTTTTCAACTCTGTCTACCCATAAGCACCCCCCCTCTCAATCAACTTCCTCTTGACTGCCTTTTGTTTGTTTATTTTATTTTACTATATTTATTTGTTTGCCTACCCTTGTTTGCCTACCCTCCCTCATTCTGTAAAGCGTATTTGAGTTGTGAAAAGTGCTATATAAATAAAATGTATTATTATTATTATTACGTACACACAGGCATTATAGTTCATATATATCTCTGTCCCCTCTCACCTGTCCCCTCTCACCTGTCCCTTTTTCACCTGTCCCCTCTCACCTGTCCCCCTCTCACCTGTCCCCTCTCACCTGTCCCCTCTCACCTGTCTCCCTCTTACATCTCCCTCTCTAACCTTTCCCCCCTCACCTGCCCCCTCTCACCTGCCCCCTCTCACCTGTGGTCCTCAGGAGGATTAGGGAGGGGTCTCCATACGGACACCTCCCCACCTGGAGGCTGCTGTCGGTGATCGTGAAGTGTGGAGACGACCTGAGACAGGAGCTGCTGGCCTATCAGGTGCTGCAGCAGCTGAAGGTGAGGCGGCCAGCGGCCAATCACAGGAGACCTAGATCACCCTCCCCTCAGTGTTTATATATAATAACTCCTCCCCCCTCAGTGTTTATATATAATAATGGCACACCCCAAGTGTTTATATATAATAACTCCCCCTCCAAGTGTTCATATATAATAACGCCCCCCCCTAAGTGTTTATATTTAATAACGCCACCCCTCAGTGTTTATATATAATAACGCCCCCCCTCAGTGTTTATATATAATAACTCCCCCCTTCAATATTTATATATAATAACGCCCCCCCAGTGTATATATATAATAACGCCCCCCCCTTCAGTGTTTATATATAATAACTCCCCCCCCCCTCAGTGTTCATATATAATAATTTCCCCCCCTCAGTGTTTATATATAATAACGCCCCCCCTCAGTGTTTATATATAATAACGCCCCCCCTCAGTGTATATAATAACGTCCCCCCCTCAGTGTTTATATATAATAACACCCCCCTCTCAGTGTTCATATATAATAATTCCCCCCTCAGTGTTTATATATAATAATGCCCCCCCTCAGTGTTCATATATAATAACGCCCCCCCCAGTGTTTATATATACTAACGCCCCCCCCTCAGTTTATATAATAACGCCCCCCTCAGTGTTTGTATATAATAATGCCCCCCCTCAGTGTATATAATAACGCCCCCTCAGTGTTTATATATAATAATGCCCCCCCTCAGTGTATATAATAACGCCCCCTCAGTGTTTATATATAATAACGCCCCCCTCAGTGTTTATATATAATAACGCCCCCCTCAGTGTTTATATATAATAATTCCCCCCCTCAGTGTTTATATATAATAACGCCCTCCCCTCAGTGTTTATATATAATAATGCCCCCCCCTCAGTGTTTATATATATAATAACTCCCCCCCTCAGTGTTTATATATAATAACTCCCCCCTCAGTGTTTGTATATAATAACGCCCCCCTCAGTGTTTATATATAATAACGCCCCCTCAGTGTTTATATATAATAACGCCCCCCCCCTCAGTGTTTATATATAATAACTCCCCCTCAGTGTTTATATATAATAACGCCCCCCCAGTGTTTGTATATAATAACGCCCCCCCTCAGTGTTTATATATAATAATGCCCCCTCAGTGTATATATATATATATAATAATGCCCACCCCTCAGTGTTTATAATAACGCCCCCCCCTCAGTGTTTATATATAATAATGCCCCTCAGTGTTTATAATAACGCCTCCCCTCAGTGTTTATATATAATAACGCCCCCTCAGTGTTTATATATAATAACGCCCCCTCAGTGTTTATATATAATAACTCCCCCCCTCAGTGTTTATAATAACACCCCCCCTCAGTGTTTATAATAACGCCCCCCCCTCAGTGTTTATATATAATAACGCCCTCCCCTCAGTGTATATATATAATAACGCCCCCCTCAGTGTTTATATATATAATAACTCCCCCCCTCAGTGTTTATATATAATAACGCCCCCCCCCTCAGTGTTTATATATAATAACGCCTCCCCCTCAGTGTTTATATATAATAACGCCCCCCCCTCAGTGTTTATATATAATAATGCCCCTCCCTCAGTGTTTATATATAATAACTCCCCCCCTCAGTGTTTATATATAATAACGCCCCCCCTCAGTGTTTATATATAATAACGCCCCCCTCAGTGTTTATATATAATAACTCCCCCCTCAGTGTTTATTTATAATAACGCCCCCCACTCAGTGTATATAATAACGCCCCCCCTCAGTGTTTAAACATAATAACGCCCCCCCTCAGTGTATATAATAACGCCCCCTCAGTGTTTATATATAATAACGCCACCCCCTCAGTGTTTATATATAATAACGCCCCCCCTCAGTGTTTATATATAATAGCTCCCCCCCTCAGTGTTTATATATAATAACGCCCCCCCCTCAGTGTTTATATACAATAACTCCCCCCCCTCAGTGTTTATATATAATAACGCCCCCGACTCAGCGTATATAATAATGCCCCCCCTCAGTGTTTATATATAATAACGCCCCCTCAGTGTTTATATATAATAACGCCCCCCTCAGTGTTTATTTATAATAACGCCCCCCACTCAGTGTATATAATAACGCCCCCCCTCAGTGTTTATACATAATAACGCCCCCCCTCAGTGTATATAATAACGCCCCCCTTAGTGTTTATATATAATAACGCCACCCCCTCAGTGTTTATATATAATAACGCCCCCCCTCAGTGTTTATATATAATAACGCCCCCCCCTCAGTGTTTATATGTAATAACGCCCCCCCCTCAGTGTTTATATACAATAACTCCCCCCCCTCAGTGTTTATATATAATAACGCCCCCCACTCAGCGTTTATAATAATGCCCCCCCTCAGTGTTTATATATAATAACGCCCCCCTCAGTGTATATAATAACGCCCCCTCAGTGTTTATATATGATAATGCCCCCCCTCAGTGTTTATATATAATAACGCCCCCCCTCAGTGTTTATATATAATAACGCCACCCCTCAGTGTTTATATATAATAACGCCCCCCATCAGTGTTTATATATAATAGTGTTTATATATAATAACGCCCCCCCTCAGTGTTTATATATAATAACACCCCCCCTCAGTGTTTATATATAATAACGCCCCCCTCAGTGTTTATATATAATGACGCCCCCGCCCTCAGTGTTTATATATAATAACACCCCCCCTCAGTGTTTATATATAATAAAGCCCCCCTCAGTGTTTATATATAATGACGCCCCCGCCCTCAGTGTTTATATATAATAACGCCCCCTCAGTGTTTATATATAACAACACCCCCCCTCAGTGTTAATATATAATAACGCCCCCCCCTCAGTGTTTATATATAATAACGCCCCCTCAGTGTTAATATATAATAACGCCACCCCGTCAGTGTTTATATATAATAACGCCCCCTCCTCAGTGTTTATATATAATAATGCCCCCCCTCAGTGTTTATAATAACGCCCCCCCCTCAGTGTTTATATATAATAACGCCCCTAGGTGTTTATAATAACGCCTCCCCTCAGTGTTTATATATAATAACGCCCCCTCAGTGTTTATATATAATAACGCCCCCTCAGTATTTATATATAATACCCCCCCCCCAGTGTTTATAATAACGTCCCCCCTCAGTGTTTATAATAACGCCCCCCCCTCAGTGTTTATATACAATAACGCCCTCCCCTCAGTGTATATATATAATAACGCCCCCCCTCAGTGTTTATATATAATAACGCCCCCCTCAGTGTTTATATATATAATAACTCCCCCCCTCAGTGTTTATATATAATAACGCCCCCCCTCAGTGTTTATATATAATAACGCCTCCCCCTCAGTGTTTATATATAATAACGCCCCCCCCCTCAGTGTTTATATATAATAATGCCCCTCCCTCAGTGTTTATATATAATAACTCCCCCCCTCAGTGTTTATATATAATAACGCCCCCCTCAGTTTTTATATATAATAACTCCCCCCTCAGTGTTTATTTATAATAACGCCCCCCCTCAGTGTTTATATATAATAACTCCCCCCCTCAGTGTATATAATAACGTCCCCCTCAGTGTTTATACATAATAACTCCCCCCCTCAGTGTATATAATAACGCCCCCCTTAGTGTTTATATATAATAACGCCACCCCCTCAGTGTTTATATATAATAACGCCCCCCCTCAGTGTTTATATATAATAACTCCCCCCCTCTGTGTTTATATATAATAATGCCCCCTCAGTGTTTATATACAATAACTCCCCCCCCTCAGTGTTTATATATAATAACGCCCCCCACTCAGCGTATATAATAATGCCCCCCCTCAGTGTTTATATATAATAACGCCCCCCTCAGTGTATATAATAACGCCCCCTCAGTGTTTATATATAACGCCCCCCCTTCAGTGTTTATATGTAATAACGCCCCCCTCAGTGTTTATATATGATAATGCCCCCCTCAGTGTTTATATATAATAACGCCCCCCCCTCAGTGTTTATATATAATAACGCCACCCCTCAGTGTTTATATATAATAACGCCCCCCCTCAGTGTTTATATATAATAACGCCCCCCCTCAGTGTTTATATATAATAACACCCCCCCTCAGTGTTTATATATAATAACGCCCCCCTCAGTGTTTATATATAATGACGCCCCCGCCCTCAGTGTTTATATATAATAACGCCCCCCTCAGTGTTTATATATAACAACACCCCCCCTCAGTGTTAATATATAATAACGCCCCCCCCTCAGTGTTTATATATAATAACGCCCCCCTCAGTGTTTATATATAATAACGCCCCCCTCAGTGTTTATATATAATAATGCCCCCCCCTCAGTGTTTATATATAATAACGCCCTCCCCTCAGTGTTTATATATAATAATGCCCCCCCCTCAGTGTTTATATATATAATAACTCCCCCCCTCAGTGTTTATATATAATAACTCCCCCCTCAGTGTTTGTATATAATAACGCCCCCCTCAGTGTTTATATATAATAACGCCCCCTCAGTGTTTATATATAATAACGCCCCCCCCCTCAGTGTTTATATATAATAACTCCCCCTCAGTGTTTATATATAATAACGCCCCCCCAGTGTTTTTATATAATAACGCCCCCCCTCAGTGTTTATATATAATAACGCCCCCTCAGTGTATATATATATATAATAATGCCCACCCCTCAGTGTTTATAATAACGCCCCCCCTCAGTGTTTATATATAATAATGCCCCTCAGTGTTTATAATAACGCCTCCCCTCAGTGTTAATATATAATAACGCCCCCTCAGTGTTTATATATAATAACGCCCCCTCAGTGTTTATATATAATAACTCCCCCCCTCAGTGTTTATAATAACACCCCCCCTCAGTGTTTATAATAACGCCCTCCCCTCAGTGTATATATATAATAACGCCCCCCTCAGTGTTTATATATATAATAACTCCCCCCCTCAGTGTTTATATATAATAACGCCCCCCCCCCTCAGTGTTTATATATAATAACGCCTCCCCCTCAGTGTTTATATATAATAACGCCCCCCCCTCAGTGTTTATATATAATAATGCCCCTCCCTCAGTGTTTATATATAATAACTCCCCCCCTCAGTGTTTATATATAATAACGCCCCCCCTCAGTGTTTATATATAATAACGCCCCCCTCAGTGTTTATATATAATAACTCCCCCCTCAGTGTTTATTTATAATAACGCCCCCCACTCAGTGTATATAATAACGCCCCCCCTCAGTGTTTAAACATAATAACGCCCCCCCTCAGTGTATATAATAACGCCCCCTCAGTGTTTATATATAATAACGCCACCCACTCAGTGTTTATATATAATAACGCCCCCCCCTCAGTGTTTATATACAATAACTCCCCCCCCTCAGTGTTTATATATAATAACGCCCCCGACTCAGCGTATATAATAATGCCCCCCCTCAGTGTTTATATATAATAACGCCCCCATCAGTGTTTATAATAACGCCTCCCCTCAGTGTTTATATATAATAACGCCCCCTCAGTGTTTATATATAATAACGCCCCCCTCAGTGTTTATTTATAATAACGCCCCCCACTCAGTGTATATAATAACGCCCCCCCTCAGTGTTTATACATAATAACGCCCCCCCTCAGTGTATATAATAACGCCCCCCTTAGTGTTTATATATAATAACGCCACCCCCTCAGTGTTTATATATAATAACGCCCCCCCTCAGTGTTTATATATAATAACGCCCCCCCCCTCAGTGTTTATATGTAATAACGCCCCTCCCTCAGTGTTTATATACAATAACTCCCCCCCCTCAGTGTTTATATATAATAACGCCCCCCACTCAGCGTATATAATAATGCCCCTCCTCAGTGTTTATATATAATAACGCCCCCCTCAGTGTATATAATAACGCCCCCTCAGTGTTTATATATGATAATGCCCCCCCTCAGTGTTTATATATAATAACGCCCCCCCTCAGTGTTTATATATAATAACGCCACCCCTCAGTGTTTATATATAATAACGCCCCCCCTCAGTGTTTATATATAAGTGTTTATATATAATAACGCCCCCCCTCAGTGTTTATATATAATAACACCCCCCCTCAGTGTTTATATATAATAACGCCCCCCTCAGTGTTTATATATAATAACACCCCCCCTCAGTGTTTATATATAATAACGCCCCCCTCAGTGTTTATATATAATGACGCCCCCGCCCTCAGTGTTTATATATAATAACGCCCCCCTCAGTGTTTATATATAACAACACCCCCCCTCAGTGTTAATATATAATAACGCCCCCCCCTCAGTGTTTATATATAATAACGCCCCCTCAGTGTTAATATATAATAACGCCACCCCCTCAGTGTTTATATATAATAACGCCCCCTCCTCAGTGTTTATATATAATAATGCCCCCCCTCAGTGTTTATAATAACGCCCCCCCCCTCAGTGTTTATATATAATAACGCCCCTAGGTGTTTATAATAACGCCTCCCCTCAGTGTTTATATATAATAACGCCCCCTCAGTGTTTATATATAATAACGCCCCCTCAGTGTTTATATATAATAACCCCCCCCCCAGTGTTTATAATAACGTCCCCCCTCAGTGTTTATAATAACGCCCCCCCCTCAGTGTTTATATACAATAACGCCCTCCCCTCAGTGTATATATATAATAACGCCCCCCCTCAGTGTTTATATATAATAACGCCCCCCTCAGTGTTTATATATATAATAACTCCCCCCTCAGTGTTTATATATAATAACGCCCCCCCTCAGTGTTTATATATAATAACGCCTCCCCCTCAGTGTTTATATATAATAACGCCCCCCCCTCAGTGTTTATATATAATAATGCCCCTCCCTCAGTGTTTATATATAATAACTCCCCCCCTCAGTGTTTATATATAATAACGCCCCCCTCAGTTTTTATATATAATAACTCCCCCCTCAGTGTTTATTTATAATAACGCCCCCCACTCAGTGTATATAATAACGTCCCCCTCAGTGTTTATACATAATAACTCCCCCCCTCAGTGTATATAATAACGCCCCCCTTAGTGTTTATATATAATAACGCCACCCCCTCAGTGTTTATATATAATAACGCCCCCCCTCAGTGTTTATATATAATAACTCCCCCCCTCAGTGTTTATATATAATAATGCCCCCTCAGTGTTTATATACAATAACTCCCCCCCCTCAGTTTTTATATATAATAACGCCCCCCACTCAGCCTATATAATAATGCCCCCCCCTCAGTGTTTATATATAATAACGCCCCCCTCAGTGTATATAATAACGCCCCCTCAGTGTTTATATATAACGCCCCCCCTTCAGTGTTTATATGTAATAACGCCCCCCTCAGTGTTTATATATGATAATGCCCCCCTCAGTGTTTATATATAATAACGCCCCCCCTCAGTGTTTATATATAATAACGCCACCCCTCAGTGTTTATATATAATAACGCCCCCTCAGTGTTTATATATAATGACGCCCCCTCAGTGTTTATATATAACAACACCCCCCCTCAGTGTTAATATATAATAACGCCCCCCCCTCTCAGTGTTTATATATAATAACGCCCCCCTCAGTGTTAATATATAATAACGCCACCCCCTCAGTGTTTATATATAATAACGCCCCTCCTCAGTGTTTATATATAGTAACGCCCCCCACTCAGCGTATATAATAATGCCCCCCCCTCAGTGTTTATATATAATAACGCCCCCCTCAGTGTTTATATATAATAACGCCCCCCTCAGTGTTTATATATAATAACGCACCCCTCAGTGTTTATATATAATAACTCCCCCCTCAGTGTTTATTTATAATAACGCCCCCCACTCAGTGTATATAATAACGACCCCCTTAGTGTTTATATATAATAACGCCACCCCCTCAGTGTTTATATATATTAACGCCCCCCCTCAGTGTTTATATATAATAACTCCCCCCCTCAATGTTTATATATAATAACGCCCCCCCCCCTCAGTGTTTATATACAATAACTCCCCCCTCAGTGTTTATATATAATAAGGCCCCCCACTCAGCGTATATAATAATGCCCCCCCCTCAGTGTTTATATATAATAACGCCCCCTCAGTGTATATAATAACGCCCCCTCAGCGTTTATATATGATAACGCCCCCCTCAGTGTTTATATATGATAATGCCCCCCCTCAGTGTTTATATATAATAACGCCCCCCCTCAGTGTTTATATATAATAACGCCACCCCTCAGTGTTTATATATAATAACGCCCCCCCTCAGTGTTTATATATAATAACGCCCCCCCTCAGTGTTTATATATAATAACGCCCCCCTCAGTGTTTATATATAATGACGCCCCCGTCCTCAGTGTTTATATATAATAACGCCCCCCTCAGTGTTTATATATAACAACACCCCCCCTCAGTGTTAATATATAACAACACCCCCCCTCAGTGTTAATATATAATAACGCCCCCCTCAGTGTTTATATATAACAACACCCCCCCTCAGTGTTAATATATAATAACGCCCCCCTCAGTGTTTATATATAATAACGCCCCCCTCAGTGTTAATATATAATAACGCCACCCCCTCATTGTTTATATATAATAACGCCCCTCCTCAGTGTTTATATATAACAACGCCCCCCCTCAGTGTTTATATATAATAACGCCCCCCCCCCCCCCCCCCTCTCAGTGCATCTGGCAGCAGGAGAGGGTCCCCCTCTGGATTCAGCCCTATAAGATCCTGGTCTTGTCCTCAGACAGTGGGATGATCGAACCTGTGATGAACGCTGTGTCGCTGCACCAGGTGAGAGACACCTAGTTGAAGAAGCAGGGACACCTGTCCCCCCCTCACCTGTCCCACTCTCACCTGTCCCCTCTCACCTGTCCCGCCCAGGTGAAGAAGCAGAGCCAGCTGTCCCTGATGGATTACTTCCTGCAGGAGCACGGGGCCCCCACCACCGAGAAGTACATGTCGGCTCAGAGGAACTTCGTCCAGAGCTGTGCCGGATACTCTCTGATCTGCTACCTGCTGCAGGTGAAAGACAGGTGAGGGGGGGGACAGGTGAGGGGGCGGGGCTACCTGCTGCAGGTGAAAGACAGGTGAAGGGGGGGGCAGGTGAGGGGGCGGGGCTACCTGCTGCAGGTGAAAGACAGGTGAGGGGGGACAGCTGAGGGGGCGGGGCTACCTGCTGCAGGTGAAAGACAGGTGAGGGGGGGACAGGTGAGGGGGTGGGGCTACCTGCTGCAGGTGAAAGACAGGTGAGGGGGCGGGGCTACCTGCTGCAGGTGAAGGGGCGAATGAAGCCTCATTCTTGTTTTTCTATTATTTAAAATATCTTTGTGATTTAAGTTTGTATATTTTTCATCTAATGTTGTTGACTATGTGTTGTGTCTTGTTGTTGTGTTGTGATGTGTCTTGTTGTTGTGTTGTGATGTGCCTTGTTGTTGTGTTGTGATGTGTCTTGTTGTTGTGTTGTGATGTGGCTTGTTGTTGTGTTGTGATGTGTCTTGTTGTTGTTGTGTTGTGATGTGTCTTGTTGTTGTGTTGTGATGTGGCTTGTTGTTGTGTTGTGTAAATATGTGTTGTTGTGTGGTGTTGCGTTCAGGCACAACGGGAACATCCTGCTGGACGCTGACGGTCACATCATCCATATCGACTTCGGCTTCATCCTCTCCAGCTCCCCCAAGAACCTGGGCTTCGAGACGTCTGCCTTCAAACTCACCACCGAGTTCGTGGACGTGAGTTCAAACACCCCAGGTGTTCTCAGGTGTTCTCAGACCCCCCAGGTGTTCTCAGACCCCCCAGGTGTTCTCAGACCCCGCAGGTGTTCTCAGGTGTTCTCAGACCCCCCAGGTGTTCTCAGGTGTTCTCAGACCCCCTAGGTGTTCTGAGGTGTTCTCAGACCCCCCCAGGTGTTCTCAGGTGTTCTCAGACCCCCCAGGTGTTCTCAGGTGTTATCAGACTCCCTAGGTGTTCTCAGGTGTTCTCAGACCCCCCAGGTGTTCTCAGACCCCGCAGGTGTTCTCAGACCCCCCATGTGTTTTCTCAGGTGTTCTCAGACCCCCCAGGTGTTCTCAGACCCCGCAGGTGTTCTCAGACCCCCCAGGTGTTCTCAGGTGTTCTCAGACCCCCCAGGTGTTCTCAGGTGTTATCAGACTCCCTAGGTGTTCTCAGGTGTTCTCTTACCCCCCAGGTGTTCTCGGACCCCCCAGGTGTTCTCTGACCCCCCATGTGTTCTCTCACCCCCCAGGTGTTGTCAGGTGTTCTCAGACCCCCATGTGTTCTCAGGTGTTCTTAGACACCCCAGGTGTTCTCAGGTGTTCTCTGACCCCCCAGGTGTTCTCAGACCCCCCAGGTGTCTCTAACAGGAAGTTAACGTGCTGCTTCCTGTCCTCAGGTGATGGGGGGTCCAGATGGAGACATGTTTAACTACTACAGGATGCTGATGCTGCAGGGACTCATCGCTGCTCGCAAACACATGGACCGAGTTATACAGATAGTGGAGATCATGCAGCAGGGTAACACACACACACACACACACACACACACACACACACACACACACACACACACACACACACACACACACACACACACACACACACACACACACACACACACACACACACACACACACACACACACACACAAACAAACAAACAAACAAACAAACAAACAAACAAACAAACAAACAAACAAACACACACACACACCTGGACCAGTGCATGTTGTTCTATATGTTATTAACATGTGTTGTTGTTGTTGATGTTGTCAGGCACCCAGCTGCCCTGCTTCCACGGCTCCAGCACCCTGCGGGGTCTGAAGGAGCGGTTCCACATGTCTCTGACGGAGGAGCAGCTGCAGGTCCTCGTGGACCAGCTGGTGGACGGGTCCATGAGGTCCATCACCACCAAGCTGTACGACGGCTTCCAGTACCTCACCAATGGCATCATGTGACCTCTGACCTCTGACCTGTGTGTGTGTGAGAGAGACTGTGTTTTATACCTGCACTGACAGAGACTCTGAGCCCTCTGTCAGTCCCCTCCTCCTCTCTCTCCTCCTCCTCTCTGTCCCCCTCCACCTCTCTCTCCTCCTCCTCCTCCTCCCCCTCTCTGTCCTCCTCCTCTCTCTCCTCCTCCTCTCTCCTCCTCCACGTCTCTCTCCTCCTCCTCCTCCTCTCTCTCCTCCACCTCTCTCTCCTCCTCCTCCTCCTCCTCTCTGTCCTCCACCTCTCTCTCCTCCTCCTCCTCCCCCTCTCTCTCCTCCTCCTCCTCCTGTATTCCAGATGATTCTGTTATTCCAGCTTCTTGTCCTCCTGTTATCGATGAACTAAAGACCTTTGTTTTGTGTTGACGTTAATTCCTTTGAAGTCTGAGATTTTATTTCTTTATTCTTTTATTTCCTCAGAAGTTTTTTTGGTCTATTTCCTGTTTGATTTATTTTTCAATATTTGGGCGGATGTCACTGATTGGCTGCTCAGCTGGACTCTTGGCCAATCAGAGAGCATCCCAGTTTTAGTTTAAAATGTGAACTGAAATGTGTTTTTACCTGTGTGCGAGCATTAAAACAAAGCAGCCGGAGCAGCGACTCACTTCCTGTCTCAAGTGTGGGATGTTTGTTAAGTGTTCTTTTAAAAAGTGTTCAGGTGTATATCAGTGTGTCGTGTCTTTACTTTAAAGAGTCCTCTCCTGCTGATGTTCAGGTGTATATCAGTGTGTCGTGTCTTTACTTTAAAGAGTCCTCTCCTGCTGATGTTCAGGTGTATATCAGTGTGTCGTGTCTTTACTTTAAAGAGTCCTCTCCTGCTGATGTTCAGGTGTATATCAGTGTGTCGTGTCTCTACTTTAAAGAGTCCTCTCCTGCTGATGTTCAGGTGCATATCAGTATGTAGTGTCTCTACTTTAAAGAGTTCTCTCCTGCAGATGTTCCGGTGTATATCAGTATGTAGTGTCTCTACTTTAAAGAGTCCTCTCCTGCTGATGTTCAGGTGCATATCAGTATGTAGTGTCTCTACTTTAAAGAGTTCTCTCCTGCAGATGTTCAGGTGTATATCAGTATGTAGTGTCTCTACTTTAAAGAGTCCTCTCCTGCTGATGTTCAGGTGTATATCAGTATGTAGTGTCTCTACTTTAAAGAGTCCTCTCCTGCTGATGTTCAGGTGTATATCAGTGTGTCGTGTCTCTACTTTAAAGAGTCCTCTCCTGCTGATGTTCAGGTGCATATCAGTATGTAGTGTCTCTACTTTAAAGAGTTCTCTCCTGCTGATGTTCAGGTGTATATCAGTATGTAGTGTCTCTACTTTAAAGAGTCCTCTCCTGCTGATGTTCAGGTGTATATCAGTATGTAGTGTCTCTACTTTAAAGAGTTCTCTCCTGCTGATGTTCAGGTGCATATCAGTATGTACTGTCTCTACTTTAAAGAGTTCTCTCCTGCTGATGTTCAGGTGTATATCAGTATGTAGTGTCTCTACTTTAAAGAGTCCTCTCCTGCTGATGTTCAGGTGTATATCAGTGTGTCGTGTCTCTACTTTAAAGAGTCCTCTCCTGCTGATGTTCAGGTGCATATCAGTATGTAGTGTCTCTACTTTAAAGAGTTCTCTCCTGCAGATGTTCCGGTGTATATCAGTATGTAGTGTCTCTACTTTAAAGAGTCCTCTCCTGCTGATGTTCAGGTGTATATCAGTATGTAGTGTCTCTACTTTAAAGAGTCCTCTCCTGCTGATGTTCAGGTGTATATCAGTATGTAGTGTCTCTACTTTAAAGAGTCCTCCCCTGCTGATGTTCAGGTGTATATCAGTATGTAGTGTCTCTACTTTAAAGAGTCCTCTCCTGCTGATGTTCAGGTGTATATCAGTATGTAGTGTCTACTTTAAAGAGTCCTCTCCTGCTGATGTTCCGGTGTATATCAGTATGTAGTGTCTCTACTTTAAAGAGTCCTCTCCTGCTGATGTTCAGGTGTATATCAGTATGTAGTGTCTCTACTTTAAAGAGTGCTCTCCTGCTGATGTTCAGGTGTATATCAGTATGTAGTGTCTTTACTTTAAAGAGTCCTCTCCTGCTGATGTTCAGGTGTATATCAGTATGTAGTGTCTCTACTTTAAAGAGTCCTCTCCTGCTGATGTTCAGGTGTATATCAGTATGTAGTGTCTTTACTTTAAAGAGTCCTCTCCTGCTGATGTTCAGGTGTATATCAGTATGTAGTGTCTCTACTTTAAAGAGTCCTCTCCTGCTGATGTTCAGGTGTATATCAGTATGTAGTGTCTTTACTTTAAAGAGTCCTCTCCTGCTGATGTTCAGGTGTATATCAGTATGTAGTGTCTCTACTTTAAAGAGTCCTCTCCTGCTGATGTTCAGGTGTATTTCAGTATGTAGTGTCTTTACTTTAAAGAGTCCTCTCCTGCTGATGTTCAGGTGTATATCAGTATGTACTGTCTCTACTTTAAAGAGTCCTCTCCTGCTGATGTTCAGGTGTATTTCAGTATGTAGTGTCTCTACTTTAAAGAGTCCTCTCCTGCTGATGTTCAGGTGTATTTCAGTATGTAGTGTCTCTACTTTAAAGAGTCCTCTCCTGCTGATGTTCAGGTGTATATCAGTATGTAGTGTCTCTACTTTAAAGAGTCCTCTCCTGCTGATGTTCCGGTGTATATCAGTATGTAGTGTCTCTACTTTAAAGAGTCCTCTCCTGCTGATGTTCAGGTGTATATCAGTATGTAGTGTCTCTACTTTAAAGAGTCCTCTCCTGCTGATGTTCAGGTGTATATCAGTATGTAGTGTCTCTACTTTAAAGAGTCCTCTCCTGCTGATGTTCAGGTGTATATCAGTAAGTAGTGTCTCTACTTTCATTTCTGAAATGAATCTTGAATTTAAAATCGATATTTAAACTCTTTAAACACAAATGAAGAGTCTCCAGAATAAAAGCTGTCAGATGAGTGTAGTTCCGGTTCCGGACACACGGGGGCAGCCGAGCTCCGCCGGGACTACTTTACCCAGAGTTCCACACAGCGTGAGCAAGAGGACGAGCACTACATTACCCAGAGTTCCACTCGGCACAAGGAGCCGCAAGAGAAGGGGGCGGGGCCTCACCTGCCCACACCTGCAGAGATTGAGACGCTGGAGAAGAAACGGGGTTAGAAATGTTCCCGAGACTTCAGTCCTGCTGTTAGACCCGGATCCCGTCCGGACCGAGCCCCCGGGATCAGACCCCCCCCCCCCCCCCCACCCGGGATCACACCTGCACCTGGACCCGGTCCCGACCCGGACCTACCTGAGTCCCGAAGCCTCACCTTTTACCTGAAGATCCGGAAGTGAGCCGCAGACATGGTGAGCTAACTTTCCTAACTCTGAGCCATAAAGCAGGAGAAAGTCTTGGTCCCGGTCTAAATATCCTGGTCCCGATGTGGGTCCTGGTCTGAGTCCTGGTCCCGGTTTATTTACTGGTCCTGGTCTATAGACTGGTCCTTGTTTATATACTGGTCCCGGTTTATATACTGGTCCTGGTTTATAGACTGGTCCTGGTCCTGGTTTATATACTGGTCCCGGTTTATATACTGGTCCTGGTTTATATACTGGTCCTGGTTTATATACTGGTCCTGGTTTATGTACTGGTCCTGGTTTATATACTCGTCCTGGTTTATGTACTGGTCCCGGTTTATAGCCTACTGGTCCCGGTCTGAGTCCCGGTCTGAGTCCTGGTCCCGGTCCTGCAGGATCTCATTGAATCTTTCTGATCAGTTTAATTGATGACTCTGCACTTTTTAACTTCACATGTGATTTTATAATAAAAGAATTGCAATAATTACATTTATATAAATGCAAATAAATATAAAATGTATTTGGATAAATTAATGAAAAATAAAATACATTGTAAACCTGAATAATTATATAACTTAAATTAAATAAGGACTTTAAAAAATAACTAACACGGTATAAAGACAAATGATCTGATTGGAGGAAAAGTATATATAAATCATATTATTATTTATATTCAATTAAATGAAGTGAGATACTTTAATAAAGAGGAGGGGGCGGCAGCAGAGTGAAGTCTCTATTAAGAAATATAAAGAATAACAGCTGAAACATTTAAAATGTTTAATTTAAGTTCAGCATGTAAACACTGTACACACACACACACACACACACACACACACACACACACACACACACACACACACACACACACACACACACACACACACAGTGGGCGGTGGCGGCCGTCAGCAGCCCTTGACGACCGGTCGTTCTGTGATTCTCCAGATCTACAGATGGCCAGTCCGCCCCTACTCTCACTCACTCACTCACACTGCATGTCGGTGCTCGCCGCTGCTCAACAAGATCCTACAGGACAGAAGGAATGCTGGGAAACACACACACACACACACACACACACACACACACACAGACACACACACACACACACACACAATAACACACACACACACACACACACACACACACACACACTGTTTCTCAGTGTTGATGTAAATGGATCCTGAATCAGTAAATACAGTATTAAACACAGAGACCACTGATAGGATCCCACAGCTGTCTGTTATCACCTCAGTGTGTTTATGTCCCGCCCCCAGGGCAGCAAGGAGCGCTACCATTGGCTGGCGCAGAACGTGAAGGTGAGCGGCGTGGACGACATGGTTCTGCTGTCGAAGATCAGCGAGGACGCTATCACAGAGAACCTGAAGAAGAGATACAACGACGACTACATCTTCGTATCCTCACACACACACACACACACACACACACACACACACACACACACACACACACACACACACACACACACACACACACACACACACACACACACGCACACACACACACACAAACTGTCACACTCAAACACACATGGTTCTGTTCTGGTTCTGCTCCTTGACCCGGTTCCTGCAGACGTACATCGGGGCGGTTCTGATCTCCGTGAATCCATTCAAACAGCTGCCGTACTTCACTGACAGAGAAGTGGAGCTCTACCAGGGAGCGGTGAGACACACACACACACACACACACACACACACACACACACACACACACACACACACACACACACACTAACATGTCCCCCCGTACAGGCTCAGTATGAAAACCCCCCCCACATCTACGCCCTGGCTGACACCATGTACCGGAACATGATGATCGACAGCGAGAACCAGTGTGTCATCATCAGGTGGGCGGGGCTTAACTCACACCTGGGCGGGGTCTTTATTCTGTAACTAACCAATCACTGTGGCCCCTGGGGGTCAGGTGCTTCCAGTTTAGAGTATTACACTGACACACTGCAGTAAAAGTACCTCAGATGTGTACATTTACACTACCTGTAGAGTTTACCTGTAGAGTTTACCTGTAGAGTTTACCTGTAGAGTTTACCTGTGAGTTTACCTGTAGAGTTTACCTGTAGAGTTTACCTGTAGAGTTTACCTGAAGAGTTTACCTGTAGAGTTTACCTGTGAGTTTACCTGTAGAGTTTACCTGTATAGTTTACCTGTAGAGTTTACCTGTGAGTTTACCTGTAGAGTTTACCTGTAGAGTTTACCTGTAGAGTTTACCTGTGAGTTTACCTGTAGAGTTTACCTGTATAGTTTACCTGTAGAGTTTACCTGTAGAGTTTACCTGTAGAGTTTACCTGTAGAGTTTACCTGTAGAGTTTACCTGTAGAGTTTACCTGAAGAGTTTACCTGTAGTGTTTACCTGTAGTGTTTACCTGTAGAGTTTACCTGTAGAGTTTACCTGTAGAGTTTACCTGTAGAGTTTACCTGTAGAGTTTACCTGTAGAGTTTACCTGTAGAGTTTACCTGAAGAGTTTACCTGTAGTGTTTACCTGTAGTGTTTACCTGTAGTGTTTACCTGTAGTGTTTACCTGTAGAGTTTACCTGTAGAGTTTACCTGTAGAGTTTACCTGTAGAGTTTACCTGTAGTGTTTACCTGTAGAGTTTACCTGTAGAGTTTACCTGTAGTGTTTACCTGTAGAGTTTACCTGTAGAGTTTACCTGTAGTGTTTACCTGTAGAGTTTACCTGTAGTGTTTACCTGTAGAGTTTACCTGAAGAGTTTACCTGTAGAGTTTACCTGTAGAGTTTACCTGTAGAGTTTACCTGTAGAGTTTACCTGAAGAGTTTACCTGAAGAGTTTACCTGTAGTGTTTACCTGTAGAGTTTACCTGTAGAGTTTACCTGTAGAGTTTACCTGAAGAGTTTACCTGTAGAGTTTACCTGAAGAGTTTACCTGTAGAGTTTCCCATAAGAGTTTACCTGAAGAGTTTACCTGTAGAGTTTACCTGAAGAGTTTACCTGTAGAGTTTACCTGTAGAGTTTACCTGTAGTGTTTACCTGTAGAGTTTACCTGTAGAGTTTACCTGTAGAGTTTACCTGAAGAGTTTACCTGTAGAGTTTACCTGAAGAGTTTACCTGTAGAGTTTACCTGTAGAGTTTACCTGTAGAGTTTACCTGAAGAGTTTACCTGTAGAGTTTACCTGTAGTGTTTACCTGTAGAGTTTACCTGAAGAGTTTACCTGTAGAGTTTACCTGTAGTGTTTACCTGTAGAGTTTACCTGTAGAGTTTACCTGTAGAGTTTACCTGAAGAGTTTACCTGTAGAGTTTACCTGTAGAGTTTACCTGAAGAGTTTACCTGTAGAGTTTACCTGTAGAGTTTACCTGTAGTGTTTACCTGTAGAGTTTACCTGTAGAGTTTACCTGTAGAGTTTACCTGTAGTGTTTACCTGTAGAGTTTACCTGAAGAGTTTACCTGTAGAGTTTACCTGAAGAGTTTACCTGTAGAGTTTACCTGTAGAGTTTACCTGTAGAGTTTACCTGTGAGTTTACCTGTAGTGTTTACCTGTAGAGTTTACCTGTAGAGTTTACCTGTAGTGTTTACCTGTAGAGTTTACCTGAAGAGTTTACCTGTAGTGTTTACCTGTAGTGTTTACCTGTAGAGTTTACCTGTAGAGTTTACCTGAAGAGTTTACCTGTAGAGTTTACCTGTAGTGTTTACCTGTAGAGTTTACCTGTAGAGTTTACCTGTAGGGTTTCCCATAAGAGTTTACCTGTAGAGTTTACCTGAAGAGTTTACCTGTAGTGTTTACCTGTAGTGTTTACCTGTAGAGTTTACCTGAAGAGTTTACCTGTAGAGTTTACCTGAAGAGTTTACCTGTAGAGTTTACCTGAAGAGTTTACCTGTAGTGTTTACCTGTAGTGTTTACCTGTAGAGTTTACCTGAAGAGTTTACCTGTAGAGTTTACCTGTAGAGTTTACCTGTGAGTTTACCTGTAGAGTTTACCTGTAGAGTTTACCTGTAGAGTTTACCTGTAGTGTTTACCTGTAGAGTTTACCTGTAGAGTTTACCTGAAGAGTTTACCTGTAGTGTTTACCTGTAGAGTTTACCTGAAGAGTTTACCTGTAGAGTTTACCTGTAGTGTTTACCTGTAGTGTTTACCTGTAGAGTTTACCTGTAGAGTTTACCTGAAGAGTTTACCTGTAGAGTTTACCTGTAGTGTTTACCTGTAGTGTTTACCTGTAGAGTTTACCTGTGAGTTTACCTGAAGAGTTTACCTGTGAGTTTACCTGAAGAGTTTACCTGTGAGTTTACCTGTAGAGTTTACCTGTAGAGTTTACCTGTAGAGTTTACCTGAAGAGTTTACCTGTAGAGTTTACCTGTAGTGTTTACCTGTAGAGTTTACCTGAAGAGTTTACCTGTAGTGTTTACCTGTAGAGTTTACCTGTAGTGTTTACCTGTAGAGTTTACCTGTAGTGTTTACCTGTAGTGTTTACCTGAAGAGTTTACCTGAAGAGTTTACCTGTAGTGTTTACCTGTAGAGTTTACCTGTAGTGTTTACCTGTAGAGTTTACCTGTAGAGTTTACCTGTAGTGTTTACCTGTAGAGTTTACCTGTAGAGTTTACCTGTGAGTTTACCTGAAGAGTTTACCTGAAGAGTTTACCTGTAGTGTTTACCTGAAGAGTTTACCTGTAGTGTTTACCTGTAGAGTTTACCTGTAGAGTTTACCTGTAGAGTTTACCTGTGAGTTTACCTGAAGAGTTTACCTGAAGAGTTTACCTGTAGAGTTTACCTGTGAGTTTACCTGAAGAGTTTACCTGAAGAGTTTACCTGTAGTGTTTACCTGAAGAGTTTACCTGTAGTGTTTACCTGTAGAGTTTACCTGTAGAGTTTACCTGTAGAGTTTACCTGTAGAGTTTACCTGTGAGTTTACCTGAAGAGTTTACCTGAAGAGTTTACCTGTAGAGTTTACCTGAAGAGTTTACCTGTAGAGTTTACCTGTAGTGTTTACCTGTAGAGTTTACCTGTAGAGTTTACCTGTAGAGTTTACCTGTGAGTTTACCTGAAGAGTTTACCTGAAGAGTTTACCTGTAGAGTTTACCTGAAGAGTTTACCTGTAGAGTTTACCTGTAGTGTTTACCTGTAGAGTTTACCTGTAGTGTTTACCTGTAGAGTTTACCTGTAGAGTTTACCTGTAGAGTTTACCTGTAGAGTTTACCTGAAAAGTTTACCTGTAGAGTTTACCTGTAGTGTTTACCTGTAGAGTTTACCTGTAGAGTTTACCTGTAGTGTTTACCTGTAGAGTTTACCTGTAGTGTTTACCTGAAGAGTTTACCTGTAGAGTTTACCTGTAGAGTTTACCTTTAGTGTTTACCTGTAGAGTTTACCTGAAGAGTTTACCTGTAGTGTTTACCTGTAGAGTTTACCTGAAGAGTTTACCTGTAGAGTTTACCTGTAGTGTTTACCTGTAGTGTTTACCTGTAGTGTTTACCTGTAGAGTTTACCTGAAGAGTTTACCTGTAGAGTTTACCTGTAGTGTTTACCTGTAGAGTTTACCTGAAGAGTTTACCTGTAGAGTTTACCTGTAGTGTTTACCTGTGAGTTTACCTGAAGAGTTTACCTGTAGAGTTTACCTGTAGAGTTTACCTGTAGTGTTTACCTGTAGTGTTTACCTGAAGAGTTTACCTGTAGAGTTTACCTGTAGTGTTTACCTGTAGTGTTTACCTGTAGAGTTTACCTGTAGTGTTTACCTGTAGAGTTTACCTGTAGTGTTTACCTGTAGAGTTTACCTGTAGAGTTTACCTGTAGAGTTTACCTGTAGTGTTTACCTGTAGAGTTTACCTGTAGAGTTTACCTGTAGTGTTTACCTGAAGAGTTTACCTGAAGAGTTTACCTGTAGAGTTTACCTGTAGTGTTTACCTGTAGTGTTTACCTGTAGTGTTTACCTGAAGAGTTTACCTGAAGAGTTTACCTGTAGAGTTTACCTGTAGAGTTTACCTGAAGAGTTTACCTGTAGAGTTTACCTGTGAGTTTACCTGAAGAGTTTACCTGTAGAGTTTACCTGAAGAGTTTACCTGTAGAGTTTACCTGTAGAGTTTACCTGTAGAGTTTACCTGTAGAGTTTACCTGAAGAGTTTACCTGTAGAGTTTACCTGTAGAGTTTACCTGTAGAGTTTACCTGTGAGTTTACCTGTAGAGTTTACCTGTAGAGTTTACCTGTAGAGTTTACCTGAAGAGTTTACCTGTAGAGTTTACCTGTAGAGTTTACCTGAAGAGTTTACCTGTAGAGTTTACCTGTAGAGTTTACCTGTAGAGTTTACCTGTGAGTTTACCTGTAGAGTTTACCTGTAGAGTTTACCTGTAGAGTTTACCTGTAGTGTTTACCTGTAGAGTTTACCTGTAGAGTTTACCTGTAGAGTTTACCTGTAGAGTTTACCTGAAGAGTTTACCTGTAGAGTTTACCTGTAGTGTTTACCTGAAGAGTTTACCTGTAGAGTTTACCTGTAGTGTTTACCTGTAGAGTTTACCTGAAGAGTTTACCTGTAGAGTTTACCTGAAGAGTTTACCTGTAGAGTTTACCTGTAGAGTTTACCTGTAGAGTTTACCTGAAGAGTTTACCTGTAGAGTGTACCTGTAGAGTTTACCTGTAGAGTTTACCTGTAGAGTTTACCTGTAGAGTTTACCTGTAGAGTTTACCTGTAAGGCGTCAACCAATCAGCTCTCTGTCTCACACCTGCTGGAGGTAAACCACTGATGCTGTTTCCTGTTTCCTGTCAGCGGGGAGAGCGGAGCGGGGAAAACTGTGGCGGCTAAATACATCATGAGCTACGTCTCCAAGGTGTCTGGAGGAGGAGACAAAGTCCAGGTCAGTACCTCATCTGAACCAGAACCAGAACCTGAATCTGAACCAGAACCTGAATCTGAACCAGAACCAGAACCAGAACCTGAATCTGAACCAGAACCTGAATCTGAACCAGAACCAGAACCTGGACCTGAATCTGAACCCAGTGGCGGCGCCAGAGATCTTCTTTTGGGGGTGCTGTGGGGCGCTACAGCTGAATGTTCTACTGCAACACTACACACACACACACGCACGCACGCACGCACGCACGCACGCGCGCACACACAAACTGCAGCATGTGTGCACCCGTGACTGTTTCAATGAAGGCCAACATATATAAAGTGTGCAAATGTATTTTTCCTATCTATGTGATCATGTCTTAAGTGGGGGGTGGACCTATCATCCTCTAGGGCAGGGATGGGAAAATGGCGGCCCCCACCACCTCTTTTTACGGCCCTCAGATTAATTTATAAACAACGTAATTAATAATAAAAATAAATTATTATTATTATTGTAGTACTGATACCGTCCACTAGACTCCTAGTTACGTCACAAGCTATGTATTGTGTTTGTTTCCCGGGGAAACCCTCACGAGAAACACGGCTGTTGTTTTGTCTGCTGTGACGTTAAGTTGCCTCTTGTAATTATGCCTTAGCTTAAACGTTGTTTTTATCATCTGAATTTGGCGAAACAAGTTTAATATTCTTAAAACCAAGACTTTGTTTATTTGAAATCAGATGAAAACAAACTGTCACGGACCCTGCCGTGTTATCTATGATTACTACGCTTTACATTCATAATGTCAGCCGGAGGGAGGGGGAGTGGTGTGAGGAACAGCAGAGAGCTGATAGGTGTCTGTGTGGACCCTCCCCTTGTTGTGCGTCAGCAGAGGCTACAAGTGTCTTAGGGTCAAGTTAGACTAATGTCTGGGTTAGTGTTCATGACTTCATGTGTATGTCATCTTAATGGTTAATCTCAATGCACACACATTTTCCGTGCTTTCCAATAGTTTAACATGGTTTTATTCCACTGTTTAATAACCTGCTCAATACAAACATGCCACTTGTACAAATGAAATAACATTTCTGTGAACTGATATTTGTTTAGTGAGCTTATTAAAGGATGTTCCCTTTGATTGTAAAATGTCAATGAAGATGTCAGACTTAGTATATTTGTTAATAATTCGAATGCACTTATTGTAAGTCGCTTTGGATAAAAGCGTCAGCTAAATGCAATGTAATGTAATGTAATGTAATTCCATACAACACATGGAATTGTTGTGTGTGTGTGTTCCAAGTGAATCTGCAGCCCCCTGGTGGCCAGTACAGGGAGCTGCAGCTGAAGTGTGTGTGTGTGTGTGTGTGTGTGTGTGTAGCATGTGAAAGACATCATCCTGCAGTCTAACCCCCTGCTGGAGGCTTTTGGTAACGCCAAGACCGTCCGCAACAACAACTCCAGCAGATTTGTGAGTATCTGCACATTCATATATATATTCATATACAGTTTAATACTGCGTCAATACTCCTGTTGTGTACTTCTAACACGTGTACACGCTCCCCCTGTGTAGGGGAAGTACTTTGAGATCCAGTTCAGCAGGGGGGGGGCTCCTGATGGAGGGAAGATCTCCAACTTCCTGCTGGAGAAAACTCGGGTCGTCTCGCAGAACCCCGGAGAGAGAAGTTTCCACATCTACTACCAGGTACTTATACACAAATATACATATACTACTATCCGGTACTTATACACAAATATACATACACTACTACCAGGTACTTATACACAAATATACATACACTACTATCCGGTACTAATACAATACCCCCATGTTTCACAGTAGGTGTTCTTTGGATGCAACTCAGCATTCTTTCTCCTCCAAACACGTCTAGTTGAGTTTTTACCAAAAAGTTCTATTTTGGTTTCATCTGACCATATGACATTCTCCCAATCCTCTTCTGGATCATCTAAATGCTCTCTAGCAAACTTCAGACGGGCCTGGACATGTCCTGGCTTAAGCAGGGGGACACGTCTGGCACTGCAGGATTTGAGTCCCTGGCGGCGTAGTGTGTTACTGATGGTAGCCTTTGTTACTTTGGTCCCAGCTCTCTGCAGGTCATGGACTAGGTCCCCCCGTGTGGTTCTGGGATCTTTGCTCACCGTTCTTGTTTCTCATTTTGACCCCACGGGGTGAGATCTTGCGTGGAGCCCCAGATGGAGGGAGATTATCAGTGGTCTTGTATGTCTTCCATTTTCTAATAATTGCTCCCACAGTTGATTTCTTCACACCAAGCTGCTTACCTATTGCAGATTCAGTCTTCCCAGCCTGGTGCAGGTCTACCATTTAGTTTCTGGTGTCCTTTGACAGCTCTCTGGTCTTGGCCATAGTGGAGTTTGGAGTGTGACTGTTTGAGGTTGTGGACAGGTGTCTTTTATTCTGATAACGAGTTCAAACAGGTTCCATTAATACAGTTAACAAGTGGAGGACAGAGGAGGCTCTGAAAGAAGAAGTTACAGGTCTGTGAGAGACAGAAATCTTGTTTGTTTGTAGGTGACCAGATACTTATTTTACCGAGGAATTTACCAATTAATTCATTGAAAATCCTACAATGTGATTTCCTGGATTCTTTCCCCCATTCTGTCTCTCATAGTTGAGGTATACCTAGGATGACAATTAAAGGCCTCTCGTCTTTTTAAGTGGGAGAACTTGCACAATTGGTGGCTGACTAAATACTTTTCCCCCCACAGTGTGTATATATATATATATATATATATATATATATACTCTGTGTGACCTCTAGTTGACCTCTGTGTGACCTCTGTCCTCAGCTGTTGGGGGGGGCGACCTCGGAGCAGAGGGAGAACCTGGGGGTCACGACCCCTGACTATTACTACTACCTGAACCAATCAGGAACCTACACCGTGGAGGACATCAACGACAAGAAGGAGTTCACAGACACCATGGTCTGTACCTGTCTGTCTGTCTGTCTCTGTCTGTACCTGTCTGTCTGTCTGTCTGTCTGTCTGTCTGTCTGTCTCTGTCTTTCTGTACCTGTCTGTCTGTCTCTGTCTGTACCTGTCTGTCTCTGTCTGTACCTGTCTGTACCTGTCTGTCTGTCTCTGTCTTTCTGTACCTGTCTGTCTGTCTCTGTCTGTACCTGTCTGTCTGTCTGTCTGTCTGTCTGTCTGTCTCTGTCTTTCTGTACCTGTCTGTCTGTCTCTATCTGTCTCTGTCTGTCTGTACCTGTCTGTCCGTGGTCCTGCAGGAGGCCATGTCAGTGGTGGGATGTGAACCTGTCCGTCTCTCTGTAACCTGTCTGTCTCTCTGCAACCTGTCTGTCTCTCTGTAACCTGTCTGTCTCTCTGCAACCTGTCTGTGTGTCTGTAACCTGTCTGTCTCTGTCTAACCTTTCTGTCTCTCTGTAACCTGTCTGTCTCTCTGTAACCTGTCTGTCTCTCTGTAACCTGTCTGTCTCTGTGTAACCTGTCTGTCTCTGTGTAACCTGTCTGTGTGTCTGTAACCTGTCTGTCTCTCTGTAACCTGTCTGTCTCTGTGTAACCTGTCTGTCTCTCTGTAACCTGTCTGTCTCTGTGTAACCTGTCTGTCTCTCTGTAACCTGTCTGTCTCTGTGTAACCTGTCTGTCTCTCTGTAACCTGTCTGTCTCTCTGTAACCTGTCTGTCTCCCTGCAGGAGGCCATGTCAGTTGTCGGTCTGTCCTCTGAGGACCAGGACTCTGTCCTCCAGCTGGTTGCAGCTATTCTTCATTTGGGGAACATCAGCTTCAGAGAAGAGAACAACTACGCAGTGGTGGAGAGCCAGGACTGTGAGACCCTACTATATATATATATATATATACATATACATATATATATACATATACATATATATATATGTATATACATATACATATATATATACATATATATATATGTATATGTATATATATGTATATACATATACATATACATATACATATATATATATGTGTATATATATATATATATACACACTATACTACGCAGTGGTGGAGAGCCAGGACTGAGATACTAGATATACTATATACACACTACGCTATGGGCCTGCCTGTCCCTCTCTGTCTGTCCCTGTCAGTTCTGGCGTTCCCGTCCTTCCTGTTAGGCGTCCCTCAGAACGGTCTGTCCCTCTCTGCCTGTCCCTGTCAATTCTGGCGTTCCCGTCCTTCCTGTTGGGCGTCCCTCAGGACGGTCTGTAACTCTGTCTGTCCCTGTCAGTTCTGGCGTTCCCGTCCTTCCTGTTGGGCGTCCCTCAGGACGGTCTGTAACTCTCCGTCTTTCCCTGTCAGTTCTGGCATTCCCATCCTTCCTGCTGGGCGTCCCTCAGGACGGTCTGTAACTCTCTGTCTGTCCCTGTCAGTTCTGGCGTTCCCGTCCTTCCTGCTGGGCGTTCCTCAGGACGGTCTGTAACTCTCTGTCTGTCCCTGTCAGTTCTGGCGTTCCCGTCCTTCCTGTTGGGCGTCCCTCAGGACGGTCTGTAACTCTCCGTCTTTCCCTGTCAGTTCTGGCATTCCCATCCTTCCTGCTGGGCGTTCCTCAGGACGGTCTGTAACTCTCTGTCTGTCCCTGTCAGTTCTGGCGTTCCCGTCCTTCCTGCTGGGCGTCCCTCTTGACGGTCTGTAACTCTCTGTCTGTCCCTGTCAGTTCTGGCGTTCCCGTCCTTCCTGTTGGGCGTCCCTCAGGACAGTCTGTAACTCTCTGTCTGTCCCTGTCAGTTCTGGCGTTCCCGTCCTTCCTGCTGGGCGTTCCTCAGGACGGTCTGTAACTCTCTGTCTGTCCCTGTCAGTTCTGGCGTTCCCGTCCTTCCTGCTGGGCGTCCCTCAGGACGGTCTGTAACTCTCTGTCTGTCCCTGTCAGTTCTGGCGTTCCCGTCCTTCCTGCTGGGCGTCCCTCAGGACGGTCTGTAACTCTCTGTCTGTCCCTGTCAGTTCTGGCGTTCCCGTCTTTTCTGCTGGGCGTCCCTCAGGACGGTCTGTAACTCTGTCTGTCCCTGTCAGTTCTGGCGTTCCCGTCCTTCCTGCTGGGCGTCCCTCAGGACGGTCCGTAACTCTCTGTCTGTCCCTGTCAGTTCTGGCGTTCCCGTCCTTCCTGCTGGGCGTCCCTCAGGACGGTCTGTAACTCTCTGTCTGTCCCTGTCAGTTCTGGCGTTCCCGTCCTTCCTGCTGGGCATTCCTCAGGACGGTCTGTAACTCTCTGTCTGTCCCTGTCAGTTCTGGCGTTCCCGTCCTTCCTGCTGGGTGTCCCTCAGGACGGTCTGTAACTCTCTGTCTGTCCCTGTCAGTTCTGGCGTTCCCGTCCTTCCTGTTGGGCGTCCCTCAGGACGGTCTGTAACTCTCTGTCTGTCCCTGTCAGTTCTGGCGTTCCCGTCCTTCCTGCTGGGCATCCCCCAGGACGGTCTCTGCAGTAAACTCACCAGCAGGATGATGGACAGTAAGTGGGGCGGAAAGACGGAGTCCATCGCCGTGACGATGAGCACGGAGCAGGCCTGCTTCTCCAGAGACGCTCTGTCCAAAGCTGTGTACACACGGCTGTTCGACTACCTGGTGGACGTGAGTACTCTATATACTTTTGAGAAAAAAGTCAACATTTTGAGAACAATTTCAAAATATGAGATGAGTCAGACATTTTTGAAAAAAGTCAGAATGTTGCGATTTTGAGAAAAAGTCAGAATTTTGATAATCAAGTCACAATTCGGGCAATTTGTGAATAATTTAAAACATTTAAAATCTTGAGGAAAAAGTCAAAAAAAAAATTCAAAAAAAGTCTGAATTTTGAGATCTTTTAGAAAAAAGTCAGAATTTGGAGTAAAAGGGAAACATTTTGAAAAAAATTGTGATTATGAGAATCAAGCCAGAATTTGGGCATTTTGTGAAAAATTCTAAATTTAAAAATTGCGGGAAAAGTCAGATTTTTCCTGAAAAAAGTCAGAATTTTAAGAACAAATTCTAAATATGAGAAAATTCAGAATTGTAATGGAGACGTTTTTTGTTTGCATGTTTGACCTGTGTTTACTCTGTGTTAGTCTAGTCTCTGTGTTAGTCTCTGTGTTAGTCTAGTCTCTGTGTTAGTCTAGTCTCTGTGTTAGTCTCTGTGTTAGTCTAGTGTCTGTGTTAGTCTAGTCTCTGTGTTAGTCTCTGTGTTAGTCTAGTCTCTGTGTTAGTCTCTGTGTTAGTCTAGTCTCTGTGTTAGTCTAGTCTCTGTGTTAGTCTAGTCTCTGTGTTAGTCTCTGTGTTAGTCTAGTCTCTGTGTTAGTCTCTGTGTTAGTCTAGTCTCTGTGTTGGTCTAGTCTCTGTGTTGGTCTTTACTCTGTGTTAGTCTAGTCTCTGTGTTAGTCTCTGTGTTAGTCTAGTCTCTGTGTTAGTCTCTGTGTTGGTCTAGTCTCTGTGTTGGTCTTTACTCTGTGTTAGTCTAGTCTCTGTGTTAGTCTAGTCTCTGTGTTAGTCTCTGTGTTAGTCTAGTCTCTGTGTTGGTTTTTACTCTGTGTTAGTCTACTCTCTGTGTTGGTCTCTGTGTTAGTCTAGTCTCTGTGTTGGTCTAGTCTCTGTGTTGGTCTAGTCTCTGTGTTGGTCTAGTCTCTGTGTTAGTCTAGTCTCTGTGTTGGTCTTTACTCTGTGTTAGTCTAGTCTCTGTGTTAATCTAGTCTCTGTGTTAGTCTAGTCTCTGTGTTGGTCTAGTCTCTGTGTTGGTCTAGTCTCTGTGTTAGTCTAGTCTCTGTGTTGGTCTTTACTCTGTGTTAGTCTAGTCTCTGTGTTAGTCTAGTCTCTGTGTTGGTCTTTACTCTGTGTTAGTCTAGTCTCTGTGTTAATCTAGTCTCTGTGTTAGTCTAGTCTCTGTGTTGGTCTTTACTCTGTGTTAGTCTAGTCTCTGTGTTGGTCTTTACTCTGTGTTAGTCTAGTCTCTGTGTTAGTCTAGTCTCTGTGTTGGTCTTTACTCTGTGTTAGTCTAGTCTCTGTGTTAGTCTAGTCTCTGTGTTGGTCTTTACTCTGTGTTAGTCTAGTCTCTGTGTTAGTCTAGTCTCTGTGTTAGTCTACTCTCTGTGTTAATCTAGTCTCTGTGTTCGTCTAGTCTCTGTGTTGGTCTTTACTCTGTGTTAGTCTAGTCTCTGTGTTAGTCTAGTCTCTGTGTTGGTCTTTACTCTGTGTTAGTCTAGTCTCTGTGTTAGTCTAGTCTCTGTGTTGGTCTTTACTCTGTGTTAGTCTAGTCTCTGTGTTAGTCTCTATGTTTGTCTAGTCTCTGTGTTAGTCTCTGTGTTAGTCTCTATGTTTGTCTAGTCTCTGTGTTAGTCTCTATGTTTGTCTAGTCTCTGTGTTAGTCTCTGTGTTGGTCTTTACTCTGTGTTAGTCTAGTCCGGGGGTCGGCAACCCCTGGCACGCGGCACCGTAACCAGTGGCACACTAGGAATAAGTGGAATAAGTGTGCAAAATATTTAAATTGTATTTTCGGATCTTGAACGAGACCCCCGCCAGAGCGCGTCTCCCCGTTACCTGCAGAAGGAAGCCATGCACGTAACGCAGCCCCGCTCTCTTTATCTCCAGGTGACTTTCTGCCGCTTTCCTCCGTGGTGCAGTGCTGATCGTTTCACCACGGAGGAAAGCACTTCACTAATTGCAGTACCCATAAGGAGCTGTACACATGACGCAGTTTATGCGTGGCTGTGTATTTAGTTGAAAGCCCAGTGGCGATCTGCTCATCTCTCATCGAAATAATATGCTTCAAGGGGGCGGACTGGCCATCTGTGTGTTGAACTTTCCTGTCGGTTCCCAGACCGTAGTCGAGGAGGGCAGAAGCAACAAGCTTCAGGTTCAATAACCCACTTTAGAGAGAGGCGAGCTCGTCTTGGGAGGCCGTTGCATTTATTTAGCTGTTCTTCTGTTTCACAAAATACATCCCAGACCTCAGTTTTTCCGATTCCTCGTTTCACTTCCATGAGCCTAATATCCTAACATGTGTGCTCTGGAGAATCACAGAACGGACGATCGTCCTTATTATTATGCCGTTTAAACCAATTATTTAAATGTGTTTGTTAAATTCGGCATCATGTAAGTTGCGCCGACAGGTCCACACACTGCTTCCCCGCCCTCCTGCTGATAGTTCACGAGCGTCCAGCACCTCAACCCCCCCCCCCCCCCCCCCCCTGTTGATAATTCTCGATCGTTGACACCTATGGTTGGCACGCTGATAACCATTCTTTTTTAAAATGGCACTTCATATCAAAAAGGTTGCCGACCCCTGGTCTAGTCTCTGTGTTGGTCTTTACTCTGTGTTAGTCTAGTCTCTGTGTTAGTCTAGTCTCTGTGTTAGTCTAGTCTCTGTGTTAGTCTAGTCTCTGTGTTAGTCTAGTCTCTGTGTTAGTCTAGTCTCTGTGTTAGTCTAGTCTCTGTGTTAGTCTAGTCTCTGTGTTAGTCTAGTCTCTGTGTTAGTCTAGTCTCTGTGTTAGTCTCTGTGTTGGTCTTTACTCTGTGTTAGTCTAGTCTCTGTGTTAGTCTTTACTCTGTGTTAGTCTAGTCTCTGTGTTAGTCTTTACTCTGTGTTAGTCTAGTCTCTGTGTTAGTCTTTACTCTGTGTTAGTCTAGTCTCTGTGTTAGTCTAGTCTCTGTGTTAGTCTTTACTCTGTGTTAGTCTAGTCTCTGTGTTAGTCTAGTCTCTGTGTTAGTCTAGTCTCTGTGTTAGTCTAGTCTCTGTGTTAGTCTCTGTGTTGGTCTTTACTCTGTGTTTGTCTAGTCTCTGTGTTAGTCTAGTCTCTGTGTTAGTCTCTGTGTTAGTCTCTGTGTTAGTCTCTGTGTTAGTCTCTGTGTTAGTCTCTGTGTTGGTCTTTACTCTGTGTTAGTCTAGTCTCTGTGTTGGTCTTTACTCTGTGTTAGTCTAGTCTCTGTGTTGGTCTTTACTCTGTGTTAGTCTAGTCTCTGTGTTAGTCTCTGTGTTAGTCTCTGTGTTAGTCTCTGTGTTAGTCTAGTCTCTGTGTTGGTCTTTACTCTGTGTTAGTCTAGTCTCTGTGTTAGTCTCTGTGTTAGTCTCTGTGTTAGTCTCTGTGTTAGTCTAGTCTCTGTGTTGGTCTAGTCTCTGTGTTGGTCTTTACTCTGTGTTAGTCTAGTCTCTGTGTTAGTCTCTGTGTTAGTCTCTGTGTTAGTCTCTGTGTTAGTCTAGTCTCTGTGTTGGTCTTTACTCTGTGTTAGTCTAGTCTCTGTGTTGGTCTTTACTCTGTGTTAGTCTAGTCTCTGTGTTAGTCTCTGTGTTAGTCTCTGTGTTAGTCTCTGTGTTAGTCTAGTCTCTGTGTTGGTCTTTACTCTGTGTTGATATGTTATGGTCTTTATTGGCAGTGCATCAATAAAGCAATACAGAAGGATCAGGAGGAGTTCAACATCGGAGTCCTCGACATCTATGGCTTCGAGATCTTCCAGGTAGAAACATGGTCCCATGACTCTAAAGGTTTGAGCTGATTGGTGTTCATACAGATGGAACTACCAGGGTCACCACGATGCCTTCATGAACCCTGTGTTAAATACCAAATGTGGACCTTATTGAAATCATCTCTCTCTCTTCCAGAGAAACGGCTTCGAGCAGTTCTGCATCAACTTTGTGAACGAGAAGCTGCAGCAGATCTTCATCGAGCTCACGCTGAAGGCAGAGCAGGCAAGACTCGTAGCACTACCTTATCATAGCGTGAACAGACAACATTAGACCATTAGCATATCATCGCAGTGTTGACATTACCTCAGATGTTCGGGAGGTAACCCCTGCCTCTTTCTGCAGGAGGAGTATGTGCAGGAGGGGATACAATGGACGCCCATCGAGTATTTCAACAACAAAGTGGTCTGTGACCTCATCGAGTCCAAACTGGTGAGTCTGTTCTTCACCACGTAGAAAACATGTTCTCACCAACACACACACACACACACACACACACACACACACACACACACACACACACACACACACACACACACACACACACACACACACACACACACACACTGTTATTTGTATATATTGATTGATGTGCTTTTATTTATGTCTTAATGTGTGCATATGTAGAAATGTGTCTGTTGATTTTTTATATATATATATATATATATATATATATATATATATATACACAGTGGGGCAAAAAAGTATTTAGTCAGCCACCAATTGTGCAAGTTCTCCCACTTAAAAAGATGAGAGGCCTTTAATTGTCATCCTAGGTAAACCTCAACTATGAGAGACAGAATGGGGGGAAAGAATCCAGAGAACTTGCTCAATTGGTGGCTGACTAAATACTTTTTTGCCCCACTGTGTATGTATATATATATATATATATATATATATATATATATATATATATATATATATATATATATATATTTGGGATTGTCGGAAACAGTATTTCGATCTCTCTCTCTGTACACACAAAGATTGACAATAAAGTTGACTTTACTTTTTGACTTCTAACATCTACTGCATGGATACACGTGTTTCCCAGAACCCCCCTGGGCTGATGAGCATCCTGGACGACGTGTGTGCGACGATGCACGCTAAAAGCGAGGGCGCGGACCAGACGCTGCTGCAGAAGCTGCAGGGTCAGGTGGGCTCGCACGAGCACTTCAGCAGCTGGAACAAGGGCTTCATCGTGCACCACTACGCCGGGAAGGTAACCTCTAACACCTGAACCCACCGCTAACACCTGAACGCACCGCACACTGCTAACACCTGAACACACCGCTAACACCTGAACGCACCCCTAACACCTGAACGCACCGCTAACCCCCTGAACGCACCGCTAGCACCTGAACACACCGCACACCGCTAACACCTGAACACACCGCTAACACCTGAACGCACCGCTAGCACCTGAACACACCGCTAACACCTGAACACACCGCTAACACCTGAACGCACCGCTAACACCTGAACGCACCGCACACTGCTAACACCTGAACACACCGCTAACACCTGAACGCACCCCTAACACCTGAACGCACCGCTAACCCCCTGAACGCACCGCTAGCACCTGAACACACCACACACCGCTAACACCTGAACACACCGCTAACACCTGAACGCACCGCTAGCACCTGAACACACCGCTAACCACCTGAACACACCGCTAACCACCTGAACGCACCGCTAACACCTGAACACACTGCTAACACCTGAACACACCGCACACCGCTAACACCTGAACGCACCGCTAACACCTGAACACACCGCTAACCACCTGAACGCACCGCTAGCACCTGAACACACCGCTAACACCTGAACACACCGCTAACACCTGAACACACCGCTAACACCTGAACACACCGCTAACACCTGAACGCACCGCACACCGCTAACACCTGAATACACCGCTAACACCTGAACGCACCGCACACCACTAACACCTGAACACACCGCTAGCACCTGAACGCACCGCTAGCACCTGAACGCACCGCTAACACCTGAACGCACCGCTAGTACCTGAACGCACTGCTAACACCTGAACGCACTGCTAACACCTGAACGCACCGCTAACACCTGAACGCACCGCTAACCCCCTGAACGCACCGCTAGCACCTGAACACACCGCACACCACTAACACCTGAACACACCGCTAACACCTGAACGCACCGCTAGCACCTGAACACACCGCTAACACCTGAACATACCGCTAACACTTGAACACACCGCTAACCACCTGAACACACCGCTAACCACCTGAACGCACCGCTAACACCTGAACACACTGCTAACACCTGAACACACCGCACACCGCTAACACCTGAACACACCGCTAACACCTGAACACACCGCTAACACCTGAACGCACCGCTAACACCTGAACACACCGCTAACCACCTGAACGCACCGCTAGCACCTGAACACACCGCTAACACCTGAACGCACCGCACACCGCTAACACCTGAACGCACCGCACACCGCTAACACCTGAACGCACCGCACACCGCTAACACCTGAACACACCGCTAACACCTGAACGCACCGCACACCACTAACACCTGAACACACCGCTAGCACCTGAACGCACAATTAGCACCTGAACGCACCGCTAACACCTGAACGCACCGCTAGTACCTGAACGCACTGCTAACACCTGAACGCACTGCTAACACCTGAACGCACCGCTAACACCTGAACGCACCGCTAACACCTGAACGCACCGCTAACACCTGAACGCACCGCTAACACCTGAACACACCGCTAACACCTGAGCGCACCGCACGCCGCTAACACCTGAACACACCGCTAACACCTGAACGCACCGCTAACACCTGAACACACCGCTAACACCTGAACGCACCGCTAACACCTCAGTCTGTCTGTCTGTCTGTCTGTCTGCAGGTGTCCTATGATGTCAGTGGTTTCTGTGAGAGGAACAGAGACGTGTTGTTTAATGACATCATCGAGCTGATGCAGAGCAGCGAGTTGTAAGTACTACACACAGAGCAGCAGGATGTCGTATTCCTGTGTTGGTCCCTGAAGGCAGCATCTCCCTGATCCAATAGGATTCCTCCGTGTGATTTGGGATTATGTCAGAAAATAATCTCTGTGTCAAACAAACGTTTAGTTCAGCGGGATAATCTCCACATATTGATGACGTTTAGTCGTCTCATTTAGACTCTTGTTAGCGACCTCAGTTTTAAACTCACCAGTGACGTATTAACTGACGTATTTACTGACGTATTAACTGACGTATTAACTGACGTATTAACTGACGTATTTACTGACGTATTTACTGACGTATTTACTGACGTATTAACTGACGTATTTACTGACGTATTAACTGACGTATTAACTGACGTATTAACTGACGTATTTACTGACGTATTTACTGACGTATTTACTGACGTATTAACTGACGTATTAACTGACGTATTTACTGACGTATTTACTGACGTATTTACTGACGTATTTACTGACGTATTAACTGACGTATTTACTGACGTATTTACTGACGTATTTACTGACGTATTAACTGACGTATTTACTGACGTATTTACTGACGTATTTACTGACGTATTAACTGACGTATTAACTGACGTATTAACTGACGTATTAACTGACGTATTTACTGACGTATTTACTGACGTATTTACTGACACATTAACTGACGTATTTACTGACGTATTAACTGACGTATTAACTGACGTATTTACTGACGTATTTACTGACGTATTTACTGACACATTAACTGACGTATTAACTGACGTATTTACTGACGTATTAACTGACGTATTTACTGACGTATTTACTGACGTATTTACTGACGTATTAACTGACGTATTTACTGACGTACTACTGACGTATTTACTGACGTATTAACTGACGTATTTACTGACGTATTTACTGACGTATTTACTGACGTATTAACTGACGTATTTACTGACGTACTACTGACGTATTTACTGACGTATTAACTGACGTATTTACTGACGTATTTACTGACGTATTTACTGACGTATTAACTGACGTATTAACTGACGTATTAACTGACGTATTAACTGACGTATTTACTGACGTATTTACTGACGTATTTACTGACACATTAACTGACGTATTTACTGACGTATTAACTGACGTATTAACTGACGTATTTACTGACGTATTTACTGACGTATTTACTGACACATTAACTGACGTATTAACTGACGTATTTACTGACGTATTAACTGACGTATTTACTGACGTATTTACTGACGTATTTACTGACGTATTAACTGACGTATTTACTGACGTACTACTGACGTATTTACTGACGTATTAACTGACGTATTTACTGACGTATTTACTGACGTATTTACTGATGTATTCTACGTGGCATGCCTGAACGTTTAGTTCAGCGGGATAATCTCCACATAATGATGACGTTTAGTCGTCTCATTTAGACTCTTGTTAGCGACCTCAGTTTTAAACTCACCAGTGACGTATTAACTGACGTATTAACTGACGTATTAACTGACGTATTAACTGACGTATTTACTGACGTATTTACTGACGTATTTACTGACGTATTAACTGACGTATTAACTGACGTATTAACTGACGTATTTACTGACGTATTAACTGACGTATTAACTGACGTATTTACTGACGTATTTACTGAGGTATTTACTGAGGTATTTACTGACGTATTAACTGACGTATTTACTGACGTATTTACTGACGTATTTACTGACGTATTTACTGACGTATTTACTGACGTATTAACTGACGTATTTACTGACGTATTACTGACGTATTAACGTACGTATTTACTGACGTATTAACTGACGTATTAACTGACGTATTTACTGATGTATTCTACGTGGCATGCCTGCCTCAGACTTGTACAGTGTTTATTTGTGTGTGTGTGTGTGTGTGTGTTGAACATTGATCACTGTCTATGGTGTGTTTGTGGTCAGTCCGTTCGTCAGAGCTCTGTTTCCTGAGAACCTGGACGCAGAGAAGAGGGGGCGACCGAGCACTGCCAGCACTAAGATCAAGGTGAGAGAGGCTGTGGGCCCCCCCGCAGGTTCAGAGAGAGCATGTCATGTTTTTCACTTTTTTGATTCCCAGTTCCACCACATCCTCGCTGAAGCAGGTTATCAAGTGTTCAGGATCCCCAGAGCCTTATCTAGAGGGCGCTGCTGGTAGTACAGGCTGTGCTACAGAGTGTCTCTGCCTGGGTGTGTAGCATCAACTCTTGGTTGGAGTGTCACGTTTAAAGGTCCTCTATTATGCAAAACCCACTTCTTTGTGTCTCTTATACATAAACATGAGTCCCCTCTGTGTTCAGAGACTCTGAAACAGAAACAAAGACCCTCTCTCTTTTTGTCTGAAAATCAGCTGATCTGACTTGGTTACTTTGTGATGTCACAATGTTTTTTTGGGTTGTGTAACCATTAGCCAATCACCAACCAAGGTAACCCCCCCCCCCCCCCCCCCCCCCCATTATCACCTGAATCTCCTCCTAGAGCACCATTGTATAGGTATATGTTCCAGTAATCCAAAATTCACAGGTAGGTGCTCTGTGCTTCTTTCTCCTTCTCTCACACACACAATCACCAGCAGCTTCAGTCGGCTATAACGTGTCTCATAATCACAAACGGATGCGGTCGTCTATGCCGTCAATTCCACACGGCTGGTTCAAATAAATGATATAATAGCACTAGCAACAAAGGATTATAATATTCAAATATATCAAACTATACATTTGATATCCCAGTTCACCTCCTGCCATGCCGTGGTGCCTTGAGCAAGGCACCGGACACCCCCCTTCCCCCCTCACTCCCATTGCTCCCCGGGCGCTGTACAATAGCTGCCCACTGCTCCTATTACTGGACTCCTGGTTCTAGACTCCTGGTTCTAGACTCCTGGTGCTAGACTCCTGGTTCTAGACTCCTGGTGCTAGACTCCTGGTTCTAGACTCCTGGTGCTAGACTTCTGGTGCTAGACTTCTGGTGCTAGACTCCTGGTGCTAGACTCCTGGTGCTAGACTCCTGGTTCTAGACTCCTGGTTCTAGACTCCTGGTGCTAGACTCCTGGTGCTAGACTCCTGGTGCTAGACTCCTGATGCTAGACTCCTGGTGCTAGACTCCTGGTTCTAGACTCCTGGTTCTAGACTCCTGGTGCTAGACTCCTGGTGCTAGACTCCTGGTGCTAGACTCCTGGTTCTAGACTCCTGGTGCTAGACTCCTGGTGCTAGACTCCTGGGTCTAGACTCCTGGGTCTAGACTTCTGGTTCTAGACTCCTGGTGCTAGACTCCTGGTACTAGACTCCTGGTTCTAGACTCCTGGTACTAGACTCCTGGTTCTAGACTCCTGGTACTAGGATGGGTTAAAAGCAGAGAACACATTTCACTGTGTGTTTTGTGTGCTCTGCATGTGTGACCATTAAAGAGGGTTTCATCCCTCCCAATTCTTCTATATATTGTGCATATTGCACATAGTTGGTATTTAGCATCAAGGAGGTTTTATAGTCTGTGTTGTTGTGTGTGTGGTGATTAAATACAAACTCCCCCCCCCCCCCTCCCTTTCTCTCTCTGTTCTAGCAACAAGCCAACAGTCTGGTGCAGACCCTGATGAAATGCACCCCCCACTACATCCGCTGCATCAAACCCAACGAGACGAAGCGTCCCCGGGACTGGGAGGAGAACCGGGTCCACCACCAGGTGGAGTACCTGGGCTTGCGGGAGAACATCCGGGTCCGCCGCGCCGGCTACGCCTACAGACGCGTCTTCAACAAATTCTTGCACAGGTCAGAGGTCACGCAGTAACCTGAGTGTAGTCCTAACCTGCTGCTCTCTATGCTCCTCAGTCCAGGTCATTAGTCAAGTTACCTTCGAAAACTGGTTTCTGTTTCAAAGCTACATCTTTGGTAAATAAACCTGATTCTGATGGTTCAGACAGAATCTCAATCACCAGCTCTGGTCCACATACAGAGGCATTGTGGGTACTGTAGTTCCTGTATGTTTTGACACGCCCCTGATCTAACCAAGCCCCCAGGAAGTGCTCCGGACTCTGAGGAAAATATTCCTAGTGGCCAAACGGCAGTACTACACCTTCCGTATCAGTCCGTGACGTCACCCGGCCCAGAAGTACTTTTCCCATTGACTTGACCAAAGTTTTTAAAAACTAGATAAACTACCCGATATGAACTATTTTATAAACCTTATCAGAATCATTGGGTCCTAAGAGTTGTAAAATGCACTAAAAGCTGAATCCAGATTTATTTTTCAAATTAATCTGTACATTTATTTTCAATCTAATATTTAATATTCCATTCCTCACATACTTATGTATATATAATATCCTGCTTTATATTTTGTTACTGTACATTTCTAATTCAACATGTATATTTTCTACTTATTTTTTTAATGCTATTTTATTTCTATTGAGATGTTTACATTTTTCATTGTTTATTTCTAGTCTTTTAATTTCTCTAATGTACATTGCCTTGTCTTTTTATGCTGCTGCAACGCAAACATTTCACAAATTGGGATCAATAAAGTATTTCTTATCTTATCTGATAATGATCCACATATCCCCGACGTGATGACCTCTCGGCTCACTCAGCTCCAGATCGTTTGTTTCTCCTGCGTCTAATAGAACAATGAGAAGTGGATGGACTGAGACTTGTTTTGTGGACTATGAGCAGGAGTGGGAAGTAGTGGAGTACAAATACTTTGTTGCTGTACTTAAGTACATGTTTCTCGTATCAGTACTTTACTCCACTACTTATTTTTCTGACTACGTTTTACTTTGAGTTCTTACATGTTGAACCCAAATACCTGTACTTTCTACTTCTTACATGTTGAACTCAAATACCTGTACTTTCTACTTCTTACATGTTGAACTCAAATACTTGTACTTTCTACTTCTTACATGTTGAACACAAATACCTGTACTTTCTACTTCTCACATGTTGAACTCAAATACTTGTACTTTCTACTTCTTACATGTTGAACTCAAATACTTGTACTTTCTACTTCTTACATGTTGAACTCAAATACCTGTACTTTCTACTTCTCACATGTTGAACTCAAATACTTGTACTTTCTACTTCTTACATGTTGAACACAAATACCTGTACTTTCTACTTCTTACATTTTATACACAAATACCTGTACTTTCTACTTCTTACATGTTGAACTCAAATACTTGTACTTTCTACTTCTTACATGTTGAACACAAATACCTCTACTTTCTACTTCTCACATGTTGAACTCAAATACCTGTACTTTCTACTTCTTACATGTTGAACACAAATACTTGTACTTTCTACTTTTTACATGTTGAACTCAAATACTTGTACTTTCTACTTCTTACATGTTGAACTCAAATACCTGTACTTTCTACTTCTTACATGTTGAACTCAAATACCTGTACTTTCTACTTCTTACATGTTGAACTCAAATACATGTACTTTCTACTTCTTACATGTTGAACACAAATACCTGTACTTTCTACTTCTTACATGTTGAACACAAATACCTGTACTTTCTACTTCTTACATGTTGAACTCAAATACCTGTACTTTCTACTTCTTACATGTTGAACTCAAATACCTGTACTTTCTACTTCTTACATGTTGAACTCAAATACCTTTACTTTCTACTTCTCTCATGTTGAACACAAATACCTGTACTTTCTACTTCTCTCATGTTGAACACAAATACCTGTACTTTCTACTTCTTACATGTTGAACTCAAATACCTGTACTTTCTACTTCCCACATGTTGAACTCAAATACCTGTACTTTCTACTTCTCTCATGTTGAACACAAATACCTGTACTTTCTACTTCTTACATGTTGAACTCAAATACCTGTACTTTCTACTTCTTACATTTTATACACAAATACCTGTACTTTCTACTTCTTACATGTTGAACTCAAATACCTGTACTTTCTACTTCTCACATGTTGAACTCAAATACCTGTACTTTCTACTTCTTACATGTTGAACTCAAATACCTGTACTTTCTACTTCTTACATGTTGAACTCAAATACCTGTACTTTCTACTTCTTACATGTTGAACTCAAATACCTGTACTTTCTACTTCTTACATGTTGAACTCAAATACCTGTACTTTCTACTTCTTACATGTTGAACTCAAATACCTGTACTAGTACCTGCTAGTTATGGGTACTTTTTACTGAAGTACACTTCAAAGCCCATACTTCTTTACTTCTACTTGAGTAAAGGGTGTGTCTCTCTCTCTGACTATGAGGGTCCTGGTGCTGATTGGTCTGTTTCCTGCAGGTACGCCATTCTCACCAAGGAGTCGTGGCCCCGCTGGAGCGGAGACCAGCGGCAGGGGGTCCTGCACCTCCTCAGCTCCGTCCACATGGACCAGGACCAGTTCCAGCTGGGCAAGAGCAAGGTGTTCATCAAGGCCCCGGAGTCGGTACGACACACACACACACACACACACACACACACACACACACACACACACACACACACACACACACACACACACACACACACACACACACACACACACACACACACACACACACACACACACACACACACACTTCTGTTAACCTTGACACATCTGTCGTTTTCCTGCCCAGTTTAGATTGAACAAAGCCCACTTCCCGTGACGCAGCGTCACCTCAGTCTTTTAATCACTGATATGAATCTGAAGTCGCTTCATAGAGACTTTTCAAAGTCAATCTCAGATCTGTGGAGCTGAGTAAATGTTCATTAACCCGTTAATATGAACTCACCATGGATTTAAGAAGAGCACACTATAAACCAATCTGTAGCCTGACGGACCCTTCTTTGTTTGTCACGTTTTGTACATGAGTGTTTGAGTAAATGTGCTCTGTGACTCTCCAGCTGTGTCAGAGGAGATGTTCCTCTTGTTTCAGACTAACTCTAACATGGCTAACACCGACTGATAACCAGACCATAACGTTTTTGACCGAGGGACAGTCGATGTTGTATTTGTTGTTACCATGGGGATGTTCTCCTTAAACATCCATGAGTCAGCTGAGATGCGTTGATGCAGAAGTGGTTAGGCTGGTTAAATCTCATCTGGGTCGGAAAAACACCACTGGGACAGAACTGTAGAAGTCACCAGTAGTTCTGTTCCTGGTACAGAGGCATTGTGGGTATTGTAGTTCCCAGAGGGTGTTTCTGATGTGTTCTTATGTGCAGCTCTTCCTGTTGGAGGAGATGAGGGAGAGGAAGTATAACGGTTACGCTCGGGTCATCCAGAAGGCCTGGCGTAAACACATCGCTGTCCGGAAGTACGTGAAGATGAGGGAGGAAGGTAAGAGGTCTTCTTTGGGGTTCAGGTTCAGGGTCTCTACGTTACGTCCTCCTCTCCACTAACAGACCTCTGTTCCCTCCAGCCTCCGACGTGCTGCTAAACAAGAAGGAGCGCCGCAGGAACAGCATCAACAGGAACTTCGTGGGCGACTACCTCGGCACCGACAACCACCCCGAGATCCGGCAGTTCGTCGGCCGCAGAGAGAGGATCGACTTCGCCGACGTGGTGGTGAAGTTCGACCGCAGATTCAGGGTTAGGACTCCGGCCAGAAAGAAAGGGTTTACGTTTCAGACTTCCTCTGTTTGCCTTTATAATACTCTGCTTCTGTTCAGACGGTGAAGCGGGACCTCATCCTGACCCCCAAGTTCCTGTACCTGATTGGTCGAGAGAAGGTGAAGCAGGGTCCGGATAAAGGCCAGATCCAGGAGGTTCTGAAGAGGAAGATCGAGATCAACAAGATCCAGTCCGTGTCCCTGAGGTACACCACTGTTCACAACCAGAACCGAGAACTGGAACTAGAACTAGAACTATGACTAGAGCCAGAACTAGGAATAGGACCATGCCTACACTTAGAGCAAGAGCTGCACCGACCACCAGGGACAAACCTGCAACCGAAACTAGTCCAGGAAAAGGCTTTCATCAGAACTAAAAACAAGAACTAGAACTAGGACTTCACGAGGAATAGAACCAGATTCGGAGGTGGGACTGGAACCAGGTCTAGGAATTGAAAATAAGGCAAAATCTACGACTTTAGACAAAGCTGAACTAGAACTAGAAGTACTAGAATGTTGAGTGAAGGTCTTGAATGAGAACTCAAATGGGGATTTGTGGGGCGACTGGCTGTGAGGGTGCACGGTCCTCTTTCACCCAGAAGGTTGTTGGTTCGATGCCAGCCCAGCTGTCCACATGTAGATGTTTCATTGGGCCATATTCTGTAACCTGAGGTGCTCCGGATGGCCAACGCTGTGTGACTGTTAGCTTGGTGAATGATGACTTGTATCATTCTTGTTCTCTGTCTCTCTACCTCTCTCTCTACCTCTCTCTCTACCTGTCTGTCTGTCTGTCTGTCTGTCTGTCTGTCTGTCTGTCTGTCTGTCTGTCTGTCTGTCTCTCTACCTGTCTCTCTACCTGTCTCTGTCTGTCTGTCTGTCTCTCTACCTCTCTCTCTACCTGTCTCTCTACCTGTCTGTCTGTCTGTCTGTCTCTCTGTCTCTCTCTCTACCTCTCTCTCTACCTGTCTCTCTACCTGCCTGTCTGTCTGTCTCTCTGTATGACTGTCTGTCTCTCTACCTGTCTGTCTACCTGTCTGTCTACCTGTCTCTCTACCTGTCTCTCTACCTGTCTCTCTACCTGTCTGTCTGTCTGTCTGTCTCTCTGTCTGTCTCTCTACCTCTCTCTCTACCTGTCTCTCTACCTGCCTGTCTGTCTGTCTCTCTGTATGACTGTCTGTCTCTCTACCTGTCTGTCTACCTGTCTGTCTACCTGTCTCTCTACCTGTCTCTCTACCTGTCTCTCTACCTGTCTGTCTACCTGTCTCTCTACCTGTCTGTCTACCTGTCTGTCTACCTGTCTCTCTACCTGTCTGTCTACCTCTCTCTCTACCTCTCTCTCTACCTCTCTCTCTACCTGTCTGTCTGTCTGTCTGTCTGTCTGTCTACCTCTCTCTCTACCTGTCTCTCTACCTGTCTGTCTGTCTGTCTGTCTCTCTGTCTCTCTCTCTACCTCTCTCTCTACCTGTCTCTCTACCTGCCTGTCTGTCTGTCTCTCTGTATGACTGTCTGTCTCTCTACCTGTCTGTCTACCTGTCTGTCTACCTGTCTGTCTACCTGTCTCTCTACCTGTCTCTCTACCTGTCTCTCTACCTGTCTGTCTACCTGTCTCTCTACCTGTCTCTCTACCTGTCTGTCTACCTGTCTGTCTACCTCTCTCTCTACCTGTCTCTCTACCTGTCTGTCTGTCTGTCTGTCTCTCTGTCTCTCTCTCTACCTCTCTCTCTACCTGTCTGTCTGTCTGTCTGTCTCTCTGTCTCTCTCTCTACCTCTCTCTCTACCTGTCTCTCTACCTGTCTGTCTGTCTGTCTGTCTCTCTGTCTCTCTCTCTACCTCTCTCTCTACCTGTCTCTCTACCTGCCTGTCTGTCTGTCTCTCTGTATGACTGTCTGTCTCTCTACCTGTCTGTCTACCTGTCTCTCTACCTGTCTCTCTACCTGTCTCTCTACCTGTCTCTCTACCTGTCTGTCTACCTGTCTCTCTACCTGTCTCTCTACCTGTCTGTCTACCTGTCTGTCTACCTGTCTCTCTACCTGTCTGTCTACCTCTCTCTCTACCTCTCTCTCTACCTGTCTCTCTACCTGTCTGTCAGTACGCTGCAGGACGACTTCTTCATCGTCCATGAGGAAGAGTACGACAGCGTCCTTCAGAGCGTCTTTAAGACGGAGTTCCTGAGTCTGCTGGTGAAACGCGTCCAGGAGAAAACGGAGAAGAAGCTGCCGCTGAAGTTCAACAACCTGTCAGTGACCGCTCTCCTGTGACATTAACAACCTGTGTGTCTCCACACTGAACTGATCCTCTGTCCTCTGTCCTCCCACAGTCTGGAGTTCAAGGTGAAGAAGGGGGGCTGGGGTCCGTTCAGCTCCTCGGGGTCCCGGCAGATCCAGTTCCAGGCGGGTCAGGGGGACGAGGTGGTCTTTAAGCCCAGCGGGAAGGTCCTGCAGGTCTCCGTCGGACCGGGTCTGCCTAAAAACTCCAGTAAGTTCTGACTGGACTTGCCACAAGTTCTACACCTTCGGGCCGTTTCTCAATGTTGAGTAAAGCTGCTGCAGAGCCACTATTTCAAGTATACTGCGTCATCGAGTGGCGCAGAAGTACTGTTTGAATGGAGTCCTTCTGCGCCACCCGATGACGCAGTATACTTGAAATAGTGGCTCTGCAGCAGCTTTACTCAACATTGAGAAACGGCCCCTGCGTGCTGCCCCTCACTTCCTGTGTGCCGCCCCTCATTTCCTGTGTGCTCCCCCTCACTTCCTGTGTGCTCCCCCTCACTTCCTGTGTGCTGCCCCTCACTTCCTGTGTGCTCCCCCATACTTCCTGTGTGCTGCCCATCACTTCCTGCGTGCCGCCCCTCACTTCCTGTGTGCTCCCCCTCACTTCCTGTGTGCTGCCCCATACTTCCTGTGTGCTGCCCAACACTTCCTGTGTGCTGCCCATCACTTCCTGCGTGCTGCCCCTCACTTCCTTAGTGCTGCCCCATACTTCCTGTGTGCTGCCCATCACTTCCTGCGTGCCACCCCTCACTTCCTGCGTGCCGCCCCTCACTTCCTGCGTGCCGCCCCTCACTTCCTGTGTGCTGCCCCTCACTTCCTGTGTGCTGCCCCTCACTTCCTGCGTGCTGCCCCTCACTTCCTGCGTGCTGCCCCTCACTTCCTGCGTGCTGCCCCTCACTTCCTGCGTGCTGCCCCTCACTTCCTGTGTGCTGCGCGCCTTGTGGAGGAAATTCTTAAGAGAAACTGATAAATGATTTGTGGACAAAGTCTGTCTTTAGTTATATTTAATAAAGAAAATAAAGAAAGTCAATATAAAGTGAGATGGATCTGAAATGCAGGAGCAGAGCAGCTTCCTCCTCCTCCTCCTCAGAGGAGGAGAGAGAGAGGAGCAGGAGCAGAATGTCTCCCTCCTCCTCCTCCTCCTCCTCCTCCTCCTCCTCCTCCTCCTCAGAGGAGAGAGAGGTTCTGCTTTCAGTCTCTGTGTATGCATGAGGAACCAGCTGCTCCTCCATCCCATCATCAAACCATTAACCCCCCAGTCCTTAGCCCTTTAATCCCCCTTTGCTCTTCCTTTGCCTCCTGATGTGTAAACCCTAACATCTGTCTCTGTTAAACACACAAGACTACAAATACACTTTAACAGAGTGAAAGGAAATCAGAGTATAAGACTATATGTTATAAAAGATGATATGATCATTTGACACGACACCCCTCACTTCCTGACTTGCTATCTTATTGCAGGACCGACGAGGAAGGACAACCGCAAGAGTCGCTACATGGGGAAACAGACCCCGTCCAGCCAGCACAGCTCAGGTACCAGAAACCACCAAAACGGACTGAAAATGGGACCTGACTGGTTTTCCTACAGAACCGCAGGAACCAAAGGGTCCAGCAGCACCGTCAGATGTAACGCTGTTAGCAGCCGGTAGAGTTGCATTATGATGCATTCAAGAGCCTTTCAGTAAAAATGCTTGTCTGGTAAAGTTATATCATCACGTGTTCATGATGTGTTCGCATGTAGTCTTGATTATAAGATGTATCCTGCTGTCTGAAGGAGGCTCTGAGAGTAAAAGCCATCTCAGTTCTGCACCAGCCGGTAAAGGTCCCGATCACTGCAGGTTATAGCTGATGGATGCATGGTCATCTTTTTGGTCTAAGCTTTACTCTTCTGTCGCTCTCTGACTGTTTACATATTGTACCTTGGTTCATGTTTCCCCGTTAACCGTTACCTTGGGGGTTCCTTTAGGACCTTTCACTTGTCCGATGTGAGGGTGTAAGGACAGAGGCTGGTGTATTCTTTATCAACTGTAAAACCCCCTTGGACAAATGTTGGATATTGGGCTATATAAATTAATGTTGACTTTTATTGAAACAAAACCCGCTCAAACCTGATTGGTCTATTCTTCTGGGACTACAATCAGAAACCAGAACTTGTTAATACCAAAAGCTCCTTGTTGCCACAGATTGTGTTCACAGAGATTACGGCCTGACCCACGGTGTTTTTTTCTCCAAAGATTCAAAGGTGTTATTTTCATGCTCAGCAGCTTCAGTGGAGAAATGCAATTCTTCTGACCTGAGCTCCTCCAGCGATGCAACATATATAATAACATACTAACATACAAATAAAAGGAAATCAATAAATAGTCAGAATGGACCTTAATCCCAACGGCTCAGGAAGAAAGCCCTCAGGATTATCAAAGACCCCCATCACCCCAGCCACAAACTGTTCAGTCTGCTGCCGTCTGGCAGGCGGTACATAAGGTCTAAAGCCACCAGGCTCAGAGACAGTTTCAGGACTAAAACCACCAGACTCAGGGACAGTTTCATGTCTAAAACCATCAGACTCAGGGACAGTTTCAGGACTAAAACCACCAGACTCAGAGACAGTTTCATGTCTAAAACCACCAGACTGAGGGACAGCATCAGGTCTAAAACCACCAGACTCAGGAACAGTTTCAGGACTAAAACCACCAGACTGAGGGACAGTTTCATGTCTAAAACCACCAGACTCAGGGACAGCATCAGGACTAAAGCCACCAGACTCAGGGACAGTTTCAGGTCTAAAACCACCAGACTCAGGGACAGTTTCAGGACTAAAACCACCAGACTCAGAGACAGTTTCAGGTCTAAAACCACCAGACTCAGGGACAGCTTCAGGTCTAAAACCACCAGACTCAGGGACAGTTTCAGGACTAAAACCACCAGACTCAGGGACAGTTTCAGGTCTAAAACCACCAGACTCAGGGACAGTTTCAGGTCTAAAACCACCAGACTCAGGGACAGCTTCAGGTCTAAAACCACCAGACTCAGGGACAGTTTCAGGTCTAAAACCACCAGACTCAGGGACAGTTTCAGGACTAAAACCACCAGACTCAGGGACAGTTTCAGGTCTAAAACCACCAGACTCAGAGACAGTTTCAGGTCTAAAACCACCAGACTCAGGGACAGTTTCAGGACTAAAACCACCAGACTCAGAGACAGTTTCAGGTCTAAAACCACCAGACTCAGGGACAGTTTCAGGACTAAAACCACCAGACTCAGGGACAGTTTCAGGACTAAAACCACCAGACTCAGAGACAGTTTCAGGTCTAAAACCACCAGACTCAGGGACAGCTTCAGGACTAAAACCACCAGACTCAGGGACAGTTTCAGGACTAAAACCACCAGACTCAGGGACAGTTTCAGGACTAAAACCACCAGACTCAGGGACAGTTTCAGGTCTAAAACCACCAGACTCAGGGACAGTTTCAGGTCTAAAACCACCAGACTCAGGGACAGCTTCAGGACTAAAACCACCAGACTCAGGGACAGTTTCAGGACTAAAACCACCAGACTCAGGGACAGCTTCAGGACTAAAACCACCAGACTCAGGGACAGTTTCAGGTCTAAAGCCACCAGACTCAGAGACAGTTTCAGGTCTAAAACCACCAGACTCAGGGACAGTTTCAGGACTAAAACCACCAGACTCAGAGACAGTTTCAGGTCTAAAACATCCAGACTCAGGGACAGTTTCAGGACTAAAGCCACCAGGCTCAGAGACAGTTTCAGGACTATAACCACCAGACTCTGAGACAGTTACAGGTCTAAAACCACCAGACTCAGGGACAGTTTCAGGACTAAAACCACCAGACTCAGGGACAGTTTCAGGACTAAAACCACCAGACTCAGGCACAGTTTCAGGACTAAAACCACCAGACTCAGAGACAGTTTCAGGACTAAAACCACCAGACTCTGGGCGAAAACCACCAGACTCAGGGACAGCATCAGGACTAAAACCACCAGACTCAGAGACAGTTTCAGGACTATAACCACCAGACTCTGAGACAGTTACAGGTCTAAAACCACCAGAGTCTGGACTAAAACCACCAGACTCAGGGACAGCTTCAGGTCTAAAACCACCAGACTCAGATACAGCATCAGGACTAAAACCACCAGACTCAGGGACAGTTTCAGGACTAAAACCACCAGACTCAGAGACAGTTTCAGGACTAAAGCCACCAGACTCAGGGACAGTTTCAGGTCTAAAACCACCAGACTCAGGGACAGTTTCAGGACTAAAACCACCAGACTCAGGGACAGCTTCAGGTCTAAAACCACCAGACTCAGGGACAGTTTCAGGTCTAAAACCACCAGACTCAGGGACAGTTTCAGGACTAAAGCCACCAGACTCAGGGACAGCTTCAGGTCTAAAACCACCAGACTCAGGGACAGTTTCAGGTCTAAAACCACCAGACTCAGGGACAGTTTCAGGACTAAAACCACCAGACTCAGGAACAGTTTCAGGTCTAAAACCACCAGACTCAGGGACAGTTTCAGGACTAAAGCCACCAGACTCAGGGACAGCTTCAGGTCTAAAACCACCAGACTCAGGAACAGTTTCAGGTCTAAAACCACCAGACTCAGGGACAGTTTCAGGACTAAAGCCACCAGACTCAGGGACAGCTTCAGGACTAAAACCACCAGACTCAGGGACAGTTTCAGGACTAAAACCACCAGACTCAGGGACAGTTTCAGGTCTAAAACCACCAGACTCAGAGACAGTTTCAGGACTAAAACCACCAGACTCAGGAACAGTTTCAGGTCTAAAACCACCAGACTCAGGGACAGTTTCAGGTCTAAAACCACCAGACTCAGGGACAGTTTCAGGTCTAAAACCACCAGACTCAGGGACAGTTTCAGGTCTAAAACCACCAGACTCAGGGACAGTTTCAGGTCTAAAACCACCAGACTCAGGGACAGTTTCAGGACTAAAACCACCAGACTCAGGGACAGTTTCAGGACTAAAACCACCAGACTCAGGGACAGTTTCAGGACTAAAACCACCAGACTCAGGGACAGTTTCTGGACTAAAACCACCAGACTCAGGGACAGTTTCAGGACTAAAACCACCAGACTCAGGGACAGCTTCAGGTCTAAAACCACCAGACTCAGGGACAGTTTCAGGACTAAAACCACCAGACTCGGGGACAGTTTCAGGACTAAAACCACCAGACTCGGGGACAGTTTCAGGTCTAAAACCACCAGACTCAGGGACAGTTTCAGGACTAAAACCACCAGACTCAGGGACAGTTTCAGGTCTAAAACCACCAGACTCAGGGACAGTTTCAGGACTAAAACCACCAGACTCAGAGACAGTTTCAGGACTAAAACCACCAGACTCCGGGACAGTTTCAGGACTAAAACCACCAGACTCCGGGACAGCTTCAGGACTAAAACCACCAGACTCAGGGACAGTTTCAGGACTAAAACCACCAGACTCAGGGACAGTTTCAGGACTAAAACCACCAGACTCAGGGACAGTTTCAGGACTAAAACCACCAGACTCAGGGACAGCTTCAGGTCTAAAGCCACCAGACTCAGGGACAGTTTCAGGACTAAAACCACCAGACTCAGAGACAGTTTCAGGACTAAAACCACCAGACTCAGGGACAGCTTCAGGACTAAAACCACCAGACTCAGGGACAGTTTCAGGACTAAAACTACCAGACTCAGGGACAGTTTCAGGACTAAAACCACCAGACTCAGGGACAGTTTCAGGACTAAAACCACCAGACTCAGGGACAGCTTCAGGTCTAAAGCCACCAGACTCAGGGACAGTTTCAGGACTAAAACCACCAGACTCAGGGACAGTTTCAGGACTAAAACCACCAGACTCAGGGACAGTTTCAGGACTAAAACTACCAGACTCAGGGACAGTTTCAGGACTAAAACCACCAGACTCAGGGACAGTTTCAAGACTAAAACCACCAGACTCAGGGACAGTTTCAGGACTAAAACCACCAGACTCAGGGACAGTTTCAGGACTAAAACCACCAGACTCAGGGACAGTTTCAGGACTAAAACCACCAGACTCAGGGACAGTTTCAGGACTAAAACCACCAGACTCAGGGACAGTTTCAGGTCTAAAACCACCAGACTCAGGGACAGGTTCAGGACTAAAACCACCAGACTCAGGGACAGTTTCAGGACTAAAACCACCAGACTCAGGGACAGCTTCAGGACTAAAACCACCAGACCCAGGGACAGCTTCAGGACTAAAACCACCAGACTCAGGGACAGTTTCAGGACTAAAACCACCAGACTCAGGGACAGCTTCAGGACTAAAACCACCAGACCCAGGGACAGCTTCAGGACTAAAACCACCAGACTCAGGAACAGTTTCAGGACTAAAACCACCAGACTCAGGGACAGTTTCAGGACTAAAACCACCAGACTCAGGGACAGTTTCAGGACTAAAACCACCAGACTCAGGGACAGCTTCAGGTCTAAAGCCACCGGACTCAGGGACAGTTTCAGGACTAAAACCACCAGACTCAGGGACAGCTTCAGGTCTAAAGCCACCGGACTCGGGGACAGTTTCAGGACTAAAACCACCAGACTCAGGGACAGTTTCAGGACTAAAACCACCAGACTCAGGGACAGTTTCAGGACTAAAACCACCAGACTCAGGGACAGTTTCAGGTCTAAAACCACCAGACTCAGGGACAGTTTCAGGACTAAAACCACCAGACTCAGGGACAGTTTCAGGACTAAAACCACCAGACTCAGGGACAGTTTCAGGACTAAAACCACCAGACTCAGGGACAGCTTCAGGTCTAAAACCACCAGACTCAGGGACAGTTTCAGGACTAAAACCACCAGCCTTGAAACTTGGACCTGAAACTTCCTCTCTGTTCTTTGTGTTTCAGCTCCTCGCCCCAGAGGAGGTGGGCCCTCGGGCAGAGACTCCTCCTCTCGCCGCTCCCTGCTGAGGCAGTCCACCATGGAGCAGCCTAGCCTGCCCCGCGTCCAGAACCAGCACCGCCACGACCAGCCGACACACAAACACCACGACATGGGCTTCATGAACGTCCCCGACCAGGGCGCCGCGGGGTGAGACAGCCCGTTGGACTGCATCTGATGTCACACTCACAATATTAGAGAATAACACAAAGAGGAATCAATGAAGCACAGAGATGGTTGAATTGAAATATGATATTGCAGTACAGCACTATAAGAGACACATTACCTTGCAGCAAAGCAGTCAATAGTGTAATGGCTATACACCAAAAAACCTCACAGGTGTTATACTCTTCAAACAGCCTATGTGGCAGACATGTTCTGTCCTTATAGTCCTCACATGTCGCTTCCTCTGTCCCCTCAGACTTTACATGATCCCAGGTGTCATGACCTTATTTAGCAGCTTCCACACAATGTATACGACTGCTGGTGAAGAAATAGATGGGCCTCTCTCCATCATTACTCACTAGCATGGTTTAAAACACATGATTACAGGGGCACGGGAAGGGGGGGGGGGGGCGGAGGGCCCTGCAGCACCCCCTAGCGGCAGGAGGGTGGAGCTCCTCTGCCTGAACATTTAATTTCATTGTGCCTGAGATGTATTTTATATTATATATTATTCAAATGATAATTTTAAACTATATAATAAATTATTTAGCTTCAGGGAAGAAACATTCAAAAGAAAAAAAATGTTTTAGTCGGCTACTATTGACGTACAACACAAGTGACGAGTAACTGACATGGCGCAAATACGCATCTCGGAATTCTTTCTCACTAAAACACTAAAACGCTAAATCTGCTAAAAAGACTGAAATAGAAGATGCATGGTGTTATTATTATTATTAGAATTATTATTATTAGAATCTGTGTAATATGTAGCCAGGAATTAGCAATGCCTTGCTATTCTACTTCAATGAATGTACATTCCACATTGTTGCTAAAATAATATTTAACATCTTAATAGTGTGTGTATCCTCGCGCTTCTGTGCCAGCTCTATAGAGTGCCACAGTGACGCGTCCTAAAATCCGGAAGTAAGTTAGCATTTTACCACTTCCTGTAACTTCTAAGGTCTGTGGTTTACACACATTGAAGAGACAGATCACGTTTTGTTCAGCCGGATAATATCCACATGTCTACCCTACTTTTATAATTTTCGAATCATAAATCTAATCGATAGATTTATGATTAGAAAATAAAAAATGCTAACTTACTTCCGGGTTTTAGGACGCGTCACTGTGGCACTCTATAGCGTTCCCTGGAGTCCGTTGTTATGCACTGTGGTTTTGCTCGGTGTATGTCCCCCCGTGCGTAATTAGCACACCGGACAGCACCTCAGCACCCCCCACTCAAAATACCTTCCCGCGCCTCTGCATGATTATATAAAACAGATTCTACACCATTGCTCTGAAACCCCACTGTCCGACAGGCTCAAAACTGCCCCCCCCCCCTGCAGCTGTAGATTAGCAGCTATCAACTCAGGGCCCGCAAGAGCTCTCAAAGAATATAATACGTTTATTATACATTTACATGCCGCTTTACAGAAGCACGTCACCCATAAACTACATCTCCCACAATGCATCTCATTTTGTGACACTGAAGAGTCTTGCAATTATTTGCCCTAGACTTCTGCTTTCAGACAAAGTTAATTACGAAGTTAGTACCCTATCCCATAATAATCCTATTCAGAAGCAATAATGTAATATAATACATTATTTTATATATATTATATTTATATAGTCTTAAAGTTACAACCGTCCCTTTGAGGTTAATCATAATGCTGATGTGGCCCACGGTGAAAAAGAGTTTGACCCCCCTGCTGGAGCTGGAGCTTCGTGCAGCAGTTTGACCTTCAGCTGAGTCCAACCTCAAAATCACAGCCAAGTCTTTTTAATAATAAAGTCACGATCATATGATTATGTTTTATTGTTTTGTTATGCATCTCTTTAACAGCTTTGTGGGGGTATTTGTTTACATGAGTCTATGTACTAAATAACCCAGACGTTGTAAACTTCAGGACGGTGGTGTTCAATCCTCACAAAATATAAGACTGATAGGAGGTGACAGTGTCTTTTAAAAACGCGTTTCATAGTGACAGCGTGGCAGATTCCAGTCTGAATACATGATCCTTCCTGGAGCTTTTAGCATTATAGTGAGGGATGTGTGTGCGTTTGGAAGAGTTCCCTGCTCCTCTGGTAGAAGATGGAAGTATGGCAGCTGTGGGGCTGAACCAGTAGCTCTCACATGAAGCGTTACGCTCTGTAATCCCTGCTCGTTGCCTGCAGGCTGCAGCGCCGGCGGTCCAAGGAGGTGAAGCCTCTTCCTGGAGCGGGTCGGCCCAAACCGGCTCCCAAGCCTAAGCCCCGGGCCCCCCATTGCCGGGCCCTGTACGCCTACGACGCCCAGGACACTGACGAGCTGAGCTTCAACGCTGAGGAGGTCATCGAGATACTCACCGAGGGTACTGCTACTGCTGTTACTACTACTATTACTACTACTACTACTACTACTACTACTACTACTACTACTACTACTACTACTGCTATTACTACTACTACTATTACTACTACTACTGCTGTTACTACTACTACTACTATTACTATTACTATTACTATTATTACTACTACTACTACTACTACTACTACTACTACTGCTACTGCTGTTACTACTATTACTACTACTACTGCTGTTACTACTATTACTACTACTACTACTACTACTACTACTGCTGTTACTACTATTACTATTACTACTACTACTACTACTACTACTACTACTACTGCTACTGCTGTTACTACTATTACTACTACTACTACTACTACTGCTACTGCTGTTACTACTATTACTACTACTACTACTACTATTACTACTACTACTACTACTACTACTACTGCTGTTACTACTATTACTACTACTACTATTACTACTACTACTGCTGTTACTACTATTACTACTACTACTACTACTACTACTACTACTACTACTACTACTGCTGTTACTACTATTACTATTACTACTACTACTACTACTACTACTACTGCTACTGCTGTTACTACTATTACTACTACTACTACTACTACTGCTACTGCTGTTACTACTATTACTACTACTACTACTACTACTACTACTACTACTACTACTACTACTGCTGTTACTACTACTACTACTATTACTACTACTGCTACTACTACTACTACTACTACTACTGTCAGTACTATAGCTAACACTACTTTGATTAATACTACTGTCAGTACTATATGTAATACTTGCTGTGTACTTCCTGCAGACCCCTCTGGCTGGTGGTTCGGTCGCTTGCGGGGCCGGGAGGGCATGTTCCCTGGAAACTACGTGGAGAAGATCTAGACTTCCTGTCCGGGGTGTCAGGGGTCAACAGGACAGGAAGCTGAAGACAACAAGTCCTTTCATAAACACACACATTTATACACCAGTCAGAGAGAGATCAGGGTACCATGCTCCTACCTGCTGACTGCTGGGTGGAAGATGTCCCCATAACGCTGTGTAGACTCAGGTTAAATGTCCCCGTAACCCTGTGTAAATTCAGGTTAAATGTCCCCGTAACGCTGTGTTCACTCAGGGTAAATGTTCCCGTAACGCTGTGTTCACTCGGGGTAAATGTCCCCGTAACCCTGTGTTCACTCGGGGTAAATGTCCCCGTAACGCTGTGTACACACTTAGGTTAAATGTCCCTGTAACGCTGTGTACACACTCAGGTTAAATGTCCCTGTAACGCTGTGTTCACTCGGGGTAAATGTCCCTGTAACGCTGTGTACACACTCAGGTTAAATGTCCCCGTAACCCTGTGTAAATTCAGGTTAAATGTCCCCGTAACGCTGTGTTCACTCGGGGTAAATGTCCCCGTAACGCTGTGTACACACTCAGGTTAAATGTCCCTGTAACGCTGTGTACACACTCAGGTTAAATGTCCCTGTAACGCTGTGTACACACTCCGGTTAAATGTCCCCTTATTCAACACTAAACCAGAGTTATTTCAGTCTGCAGCAGCTTGATCAAATATCCCATCAGTGTTAGCAGGTAACCCTGAGTCCTCTCCCTGCAGTGCCCCCTTCAGGCTCCACTGTGTATTACAACCCAGAGTGTTGACGTATCCCTACAAGATAACCATTTGATAAACTAAAATAGTAAATCATTATTGTATTCTTCTGAACATTTAAACGAGACTGAACACATGCAAATCTGTTTAAATTTTTCTGATGTAATGATATAATTAACATGAAATGATCAAATATATAAATGATAATTAAAGAATACACGTGTACGTCTGTTTTCTGCACCGTTGGTCTGTATGTTTAATGTTTTATAAAGATGATCTTGAGTAACTGACATTTTAGTACGAATGTGAAGAAAAGTGTTTTCAATGTTTTATTGCTTTCCAGAAAGATGTGTTTTTAAGAAACGCTGCTGGGACTTGTTTAGACGTGCTGTTTACAAACTACACACTAACCAAGACATCTGAACTCTGTTCTAGAAGTTACCCAAACTCAGAATGATGACACTTTTGTAAAAACTTTTTTCCAACAATTTCAGAATTCTGAGATTTTCCCAAAAAAGGTCGAAATTTTTGTTTTTCTGAAAAGTCTCAACATTTTTTTGAAAAAAGTCAAAATTCTCACCAAAAAAAAATCACAATTCTTAGATTTTCAGAAAGTCAGACATTTGAGATTTTCAGTGAAGTTAATTTTTTTTGTGTGTAAAATTTGGTTTTAGTATCACGGAAGATGATCAGGGCTCCGTGAGAACTGCTTTCATTTTTTTCATGTTTTTGTCTTTCTGCTGAAAATCGGAACTCTTCTGGTCCCTCCCTAACGTTATTTCCCTCATGAAACCCTCATCTTCATCATCCTCCTTCGTGTAGTTTAGTCCATCTTCCTCCTCCTCCTCTTCTTCTTCCTCCTCTTCCTCCGTGTAGTTTAGTCCATCATCTGCTTCCATAGCTTTCTCTGCAAAATCAACGCAGCTCGTTTTTCCGTCCTTTCTGCTGCACCCTGAAGGCGTCCTGACCTTTTACCCAGCAGCACGTTGCAGGCTGTCCGGTGACCGAGCCGCGGGAGAGTGTGTGTGCGTGTAGCGTGTGTATAGTGTGTGCAGAACCGGAAGCCCTCGGTAACCCGTTTCTCTGTCTCTCCGTCACCGGACCCGTTATCCAGGCTGACGGTTAGCAGCTAACGGCTAACAACATGGAGGCGTTTCTGAAGAGCTGCTGCAGAGCCGTGAAGGTAGCGCGCGCACACACACACACACACACACACACACACACACACACACACACACACACACACACACACACACACACACACACACACACACACACACACACACACACACACACCTCTGTTTCAGGTGTCCGGCCCCCGTGAAATGTCAACGGGGGGTGGGGTGTGCGCTAGTGAACTGTCAAAAAGTATTTTTATAATACTATACTACTTGAATTAATACATGTTGACAAGTAATACACTTTTGTTTGATCTATCATTTTTTGTAATATTAGATATTACACCTACTCTCATATACAATTGTTTTATTTGTTGTATTGCTTTCATGAGCAACACACACCAACTGGAAACACTAGGTTGAATATACGTGTCTGCTCTCTAGAGTTGAGCTGGTTCTTCCTCCAGCTCGACTCTCTGTCCCTCATCATGAACGCAGGAGGCTGGCTGTATATCTGAACGAACTCAGACCGTCATCATCCTCTTCATCATCTTGCACTAGCAGCGCTGCTGCTAAAAAGATCTGTCAATTTGTGACATTTAGGTTGCGGTCGGATAATCCAAAAATCAGCTCCTAACGTCTAACCCTATCGTCTATTCCTTGACTTCTGAGTAAAACGTTAAGGGATAGTGGATAGGAGAATTCAAAAGGACTTAGGAGAAGAGACTGCGGTACTTTAGAGAATCCGACTGCACTTTCACTATCCGACGTGTTTATGATGCGCCAGCGGACGTCCTGGATGTGCGTCTGCTGCTGTGGGGAAACTATGGAAACTACAGTTTCGCTTACGCGACTCGGTCGGATTTGCAGTCTTTTTAGTTGCATATTTTTCATAATCTTATATTTCAACAGTTTTACGACAAACTTACTTTTTTGACTTGGAATAGATTTGTTAAGATTGACAAACATCATATGTGTAATTCGTGGCACAATTCAAACGGGATCGAAAGATAATCTTTCTCTCCCCATTGACTTCAATACATAATTTTTCAGAAATAAGGTCCCATGGGGCGGAAGTAGATGGGCGGGACTTCGCCTCTCTATAAGAACTGGATACAGCGTGGGAGGCGGGGCCTCATTAATTCCTATGAGAGCTGCTCATTGGCGCATGAAGATAAAATGGCCCAACTTTTGAGAGAGCGAAACGTCACAGATTACCCAGCATGCCTGAGAAGTACCCGTATGTTCGCTCATAGAGCATGCGCAACTTTAACCACGCCCCCCAAAAGGCGTTCACATTTAGCACGTCAATTTGTACACGTAACAGCATCGCACGTTCATGAAAGCATGGTACTGGATTGCTATATGATGGATTTTGATATTAACAAGGCAGCCGCGGCAGTTAGCAGCTAGCACTGTATATAGTATATGTATATATATATATATATATGTATATATACAGTGCTATAAGCTTCTTAGTGCAATATATACAGTATACACAGTGGGGCAAAAAAGTATTTAGTCAGCCACCAATTGTGCAAGTTCTCCCACTTAAAAAGATGAGAGGCCTGTAATGTTCATCCTAGGTAAACCTCAACTATGAGAGACAGAATGGGGGGAAAGAATCCAGGAAATCACATTGTAGGATTTTCAATGAATTAATTGGTAAATTCCTCTGTAAAATAAGTATTTGGTCACCTACAAACAAACAAGATGTCTGCCTCTCACAGACCTGTAACTTCTTCTTTAAGAGCCTCCTCTGTCCTCCACTTGTTAACTGTATTAATGGAACCTGTTTGAACTCGTTATCAGAATAAAAGACACCTGTCCACAACCTCAAACAGTCACACTCCAAACTCCACTATGGCCAAGACCAGAGAGCTGTCAAAGGACACCAGAAACTAAATGGTAGACCTGCACCAGGCTGGGAAGACTGAACCTGCAATAGGTAAGCAGCTTGGTGTGAAGAAATCAACTATGGGAGCAATTATTAGAAAATGGAAGACAAACAAGACCACTGATAATCTCCCTCCATCTGGGGCTCCACGCAAGATCTCACCCCGTGGGGTCAAAATGAGAAACAAGAACGGTGAGCAAAGATCCCAGAACCACACGGGGGGACCTAGTCCATGACCTGCAGAGAGCTGGGACCAAAGTAACAAAGGCTACCATCAGTAACACACTACGCCGCCAGGGACTCACATCCTGCAGTGCCAGACGTGTCCCCCTGCTTAAGCCAGGACATGTCCAGGCCCGTCTGAAGTTTGATAGAGAGCATTTAGATGATCCAGAAGAGGATTGGGAGAATGTCATATGGTCAGATGAAACCAAAATAGAACTTTTTGGTAAAAACTCAACTAGACGTGTTTGGAGGAGAAAGAATGCTGAGTTGCATCCAAAGAACACCTACTGTGAAACATGGGGGGGGGACATCATGCTTTGGGGCTGTGTTTCTGCAAAGGGACCAGGACCACTGATCCGTGTAAAGGAAAGAATGAATGGGGCCATGTATCGTGAGATTTTGAGTGACAACCTCCTTCCATCAGCAAGGGCATTGAAGATGAAACGTGGCTGGGTCTTTCAGCATGACAATGATCCCAAACACACCGCCCGGGCAACGAAGGAGTGGCTTCGTAAGAAGCATTTCAAGGTCCTGGAGTGGCCTAGCCAGTCTCCAGATCTCAACCCCATAGAAAATCTTTGGAGGGAGTTGAAAGTCCGTGTTGCCTAGCGACAGCCCCAAAGCATCACTGCTCTAGAGGAGATCTGCATGGAGGAATGGGCAATGTGATTTTCTGGATTTTTTCCCCCCATTCTGTCTCTCATTGTTGAGGTATACTAGGATGAGCATTACAGGCCTCTCTCATCTTTTAAAGTGGGAGAACTTGCACAATTGATGGCTGCCAAAATACTTCTTTGCCCCGCTGTGTGTATATATATATATATATATGTGTATATATATGTATATATATATATATGTGTATATATATATATATAATGTAATATTAACTTTATTTAATACAAGATGTAATCATACAGCCCATGTAGTATAATATTTTACAAATGATGAATTACAGCAAACATGTGCAATATATCTATTATTACAGCTCCGTGGGATGGCAGTGAGACGAAATGGGTCCGTTGTTATTGTGCATCCATAGGTAAAGAGAAACCATGTAGTGCTGGACCTGCTGAACACGTAACATGAACGTGCCAGGCGGCGCGGTCCCGTGGGTTAGATGCGCGTTCATAATGCAGAGGGAAATAACTCTCAGAATAACGTTATTCGCACATTTTTACAACTTGAGGAACGAATGTTTTTAATAAGGGCTATACAAGTGTTCATACTGGGTGGTTTATTTAGTTTAAAAAAAATTATCCAACGATTTACAGGACCTCTTTCCCAATGTAAGTCAATGGGAAAAAGTGTTTCCGGGCCTGGCAACCAAACGGAAGTGTAGTACCGCCGTTTGGCCACCACGAATATTTTCATCTGAGTCCGGCGCACATCCTGGGGGCTTGGTCTCAGGTCGGTTAAATGGATTCCTTGCTTCCCTCATTGCGTCGTTTCCCTGCGTTTAGTCCCTCCCTCCAGGGAAGCATGGAGGGACGCAAGGAAACCACGAGAAGCAGGGAAATGAGTTTTAAGAGCAATGGGACGTCCTTTCCTCCGGAGCGTCACGTGAAGCGACGTCCGTTTGTGAGGACGCCGCACAGCTGATCGTCTGACAGCAGCCAGATCAGTGCATGTGCTGCATCGTCCAATCAGTGAGCGATACACAGTAAGGGGGCGGGGCGGGTGTCTGAGGATTTCAACGGAGGATGGTCTGGTAGTTCCTAGATTATCGCTCCTCCATCCTCTGGCAGAAAAAGGCCACTAGGACGCTCCTCAAGATGGCGCAGACAAATCAACTTCCGGTGAGACAGAGACCGAGGAGCGAGGAAATGAAAAATAACCGAAGTGAAACGCACCCCCGGTCTGCCGTCTAATCCCTTCTCTTCGTGTGATACACCATCTTCATGTGTTCAGCTCTCTGACCGGTCTGATTTCTTCTTCTCCGTGTTTGATTAGTAGACAGATAAGAGCCACACAACTGCATTAGCGGCCGCTGTCGCCCTCTGTCGCCCTCTGTCGCCCTCTGTCGGCCTCTGTCGCCCTCTGTCGCCCTCTGTCGGCCGTCAGCCCAACTTCAATAATGGCTTTAAACAATTGTTTTTAAAAGGGCCGGCTGTTCTGTGGTTCTCCAGATGGCCGGTCCGCCCCTGCACACACACACACACACACACACACACACACACACACACACACACACACACACACACACACACACACACACACACACACACACACACACACACACACACACACACACACACACACACACACACACACACAGTAACTATATGAATGTTTGAACCTCCTGCAGGAGAACCGGGGTTCAGGGTTCCACGTGGTTCTGGGGAACGAGGCCTGCGACCTAGACTCTATGGTCTGTGCTCTGACCTACGCCTACCTGCTGTCCCAGGTACCTGTCTGTCTCTCTACAGGTGTGTCTCTACCTGTCTGTGTCTCTACCTGTCTGTCTCTCTACTGGTGTGTCAGTACCTGTCTCTCTCTCAGACCTCACATGTGTCAATACCTGTCTCTCTCTCAGACCTCAGGTGTGTCAGTACCTGTCTCTCTCTCTCAGACCTCAGGTGTGTCAGTACCCGTCTCTCTCTCTCAGACCTCAGGTGTGTCAGTACCTGTCTCTCTCTCTCAGACCTCAGGTGTGTCAGTACCCGTCTCTCTCTCTCAGACCTCGGGTGTGTCAGTACCTGTCTCTCTCTCTCAGACCTCGGGTGTGTCAGTACCTGTCTCTCTCTCTCAGACCTCGGGTGTGTCAGTACCTGTCTCTCTCTCTCAGACCTCAGGTGTGTCAGTACCTGTCTCTCTCTCAGACCTCAGGTGTGTCAGTACCTGTCTCTCTCTCTCAGACCTCAGGTGTGTCAGTACCCGTCTCTCTCTCTCAGACCTCGGGTGTGTCAGTACCTGTCTCTCTCTCAGACCTCAGGTGTGTCAGTACCTGTCTCTCTCTCTCAGACCTCAGGTGTGTCAGTACCTGTCTCTCTCTCTCAGACCTCAGGTGTGTCAGTACCTGTCTCTCTCTCAGACCTCAGGTGTGTCAGTACCTGTCTCTCTCTCTCAGACCTCGGGTGTGTCAGTACCTGTCTCTCTCTCTCAGACCTCGGTTGTGTCAGTACCTGTCTCTCTCTCTCAGACCTCAGGTGTGTCAGTACCTGTCTCTCTCTCAGACCTCAGGTGTGTCAGTACCTGTCTCTCTCTCAGACCTCAGGTGTTTCAGTACCTGTCTCTCTCTCTCAGACCTCGGTTGTGTCAGTACCTGTCTCTCTCTCAGACCTCAGGTGAGGACAGACAGGTGGTTCCTCTGCTGAACATCAGACAGGTGGAGTTTCCTCTGCGCTCCGACAGTGTCTTCCTACTGCAGCAGCTGCACCTGTCCTCAGACCTACTGCTGTTCAGAGACCAGCTGGACCTGCAGGACCTGAACCGGGCTGGGAGACTGAGGCTCACTCTGGTGGACCACAACGTGCTTCCCAGGTAACACACCTGTAACACCTGTAACACCTGAACACACCTGTGTTACACAGAGGTAACACTTTGTGTGTGTGTGTGTGTGTGTGTGTGTGTGTGTGTGTTTAGTTCAGACAGTGACCTGGAAGGGGCGGTGGTTCAGGTGATCGATCATCACCTGCTGGAGAGACGGCCCTCCCCTACCTGTCCCGTTACCGTGGAAATGGTGGGATCCTGCGCTACCTTGGTCACTGAACGCATCATCAAGGAAGCTCCACAGATCCTGGACCTGCAGGTCGCTCACATGCTCTACGGTAACACCTGAATAGAACACCTGAACACATCATCTGAACACCTGAACACATCACCTGAACACATAATCTGAACACCTGAACACCTGAACACATCACCTGAACGCATCACCTGAACACCTAAACACATCACTTGAAGACATCACCTGAACACCTGAAGACATCACCTGAACACTTGAACACATCACCTGAACACATCAGCTGAACACATCACCTGATCACCTGAACACATCACCTGAACACATCACCTGATCACCTGAACACATCACCTTAACACATCACCTGATCACCTGAACACATCACCTTAACACCTGAACACATCACCTGAACACCTGAACACTTAACCTGAACACCTGAACACATCACCTGAACACCTGAACACTTAACCTGAACACCTGAACACATCACCTGAACACCTGAACACATAACCTGAACACCTGAACACATCACCTGAACACCTGAACACATCACCTGAACACCTGAACACTTAACCTGAACACATCACCTGAACACCTGAACACTTAACCTGAACACCTGAACACATCACCTGATCACCTGAACACATCACCTTAACACCTGAACACATCACCTGAACACCTGAACACATCACCTGATCACCTGAACACATCACCTGAACACCTGAACACTTAACCTGAACACCTGAACACATCACCTGAACACCTGAACACTTAACCTGAACACCTGAACACCTGAACACATCACCTGAACACCTGAACACTTAACCTGAACACCTGAACACATCACCTGAACACCTGAACACATAACCTGAACACCTGAACACATCACCTGAACACCTGAACACATCACCTGAACACCTGAACACTTAACCTGAACACATCACCTGAACACCTGAACACTTAACCTGAACACCTGAACACTTAACCTGATCACATAAACTGAAGCATCCTCAGTTGTGTGTTGTTATTTTAATGTGTATACATATAATGTATTATTTTGTGTGTCTCTCTGTGTGTGTGTGTGTGTAGCTGCAGTGCTGCTGGACTGTGTGAACATGTCTCCCTCTGCAGGTAAGTTGTGTGTGTGTGTGTGTGTGTGTGTGTGTGTGTGTGTGTGTGTGTGTGTGTGTGTGTGTGTGTGTGTGTGTGTGTGTGTGTGTGTGTGTGTGTGTGTGTGTGTGTGTGTGTGTGTGTGTGTGTGTGTGTGTGTGTGTGTGTGTGTGTGTGTGTGTGTGTGTGTGTGTGTGTGTGTGTGTGTGTGTGTGTGTGTGTGTGTGTGTGTGTGTGTGTGTGTGTGTGTGCGCGAAAATGAAGGCTATTAAAAAGTATTATAGTATTAAACAGCATTTTCCAAGGTATTACATTTTGTAGCTTGTTTTCAATAAGTCTATAAATGGTCCAAAGAGGTTGTATTCTACAGTCTGCCTGAATGTAATCATTGCGTAGGTGTGTAGTTTATTTATGGAATCCCGTTGGAATTTGACGTCATCTGAACAGGGCATTGCACGCTCACCGACTGATAGCGCACGACGCTCCGTTTACGCCGGTTGCTAAGCAACATCGTTATGGGGAAATGCAGGTCTGCGTCCAAATGGTTGGAAGATAAGGAGGAAGGACAATCAATACTGTATATCAGGGGTCGGCAACCTTTTTGATATGAAGTGCCATTTAAAAAAAAAAATGTTATCAGCGTGCCAACGATCGATAATTATCAACGGGGGGGGGGGGGGTTGAGGAGCTTGACGCTCGTCAACTATCAGCAGGAGGGCGGGGGAGCCTCGCTGCGGGGAAGCAGTGTGTGGACCTGTCAGCGCAACTTACATGATGCCGAATTTAACAAACACATTTAAATAATTGGTTTAAACGGCATAATAATAAGGACGATCGTCCGTTCTGTGATTCTCCAGAACACACAAGTTATGATATTAGGGTCATGCAGAGTGAGATGAGATCGCTGTCCCTTTAAGAGAGAGAGAGAGGGGTGCGGCTTGTGCATGTGTGTGTATGTTTCTGGAAGTGAAACGAGAAAGCAGAAAAACAGAGGTCTGTGATGTATTTTGTGAAACAGAAGAACAGCTAAATAAATGCAACGGCCTCCCAAGAAGAGCTCGCCTCTCTCCAGTCATTTAAGCTAAAGTGGGTTATTGAACCAGAAGCTTGTTGCTTCTGCCCTCCTCGACTACGGTCTGGGAGCCGACAGGAAAGTTCAACACACAGATGGCCAGTCCGCCCCTTTGAAGCATATTATTTCGATGAGAGATGAGCAGATCGCCACTGGGCTTTCAACTAAAGAAACACAGCCACGCAAAAACTGCGTCATTTGTACAGCTCCTTATGGGTACTGAAATTAGTGAAGTGCTTTCCTCCGTGGTGAAACGATCAGCACTGCACCACGGAGGAAAGCGGCAGAAAGTCACCTGGAGTTAAAGAGAGCGGGGCTGCGTTGCGTGCATGGCTTCCTTCTACAGGTAACGGGGAGACGCGCTCTGGCGGGGGTCTCGCGTTCAGGATCCGAAAATTAATTTAAATATTTTGCACACATATTCCACTTATGCCTAGTGTGCCACTGGTTACGGTGCCGCGTGCCAGCATTGGCACGCGTGCCAGGGGTTGCCGACCGCTGCTGTATATAGTCAATGTGAGGTAAAGTGTGTCGCCAAGGTAACCGGTTAAAACTCAAAGGGTCGATGAGGTCTTAAAAGGTCTTACATGTGACTTCAGGATTCTTGCATATACCCTGCTCAGGTAAGGTGACCCCCCAGGTGTGTGTGTGTGTCCCTCCCCAGGTAAAGTGACCCCCCAGGTGTGTGTGTGTGTCCCTCCTCAGGTAAGGTGACCCTCCAGGACTCTAGAGTGTTTGCTGAGCTGCAGCTGCGTTTCCCTGATCTGCCTAAGAAAGAGGATCTGTTCCAGAGGCTGCAGGATGCCAAGTTCAGTGTCTCAGGTCAGAACACACACCTGACTCTCACCTGACTCTCACCTGACTCTCACCTGACTCTCACCTGACTCTCACCTGACTCTCACCTGACTCTCACCTGACTCACACCTGACTCTCACCTGACTCTCACCTGACTCACACCTGACTCACACCTGACTCTCACCTGACTCTCACCTGACTCTCACCTGACTCTCACCTGACTCTCACCTGACTCTCACCTGACTCTCACCTGACTCTCACCTGACTCACACCTGACTCTCACCTGACTCTCACCTGACTCACACCTGACTCTCACCTGACTCACACCTGACTCTCACCTGACTCACACCTGACTCTCACCTGACTCTCACCTGACTCTCACCTGACTCTCACCTGACTCACACCTGACTCTCACACCTGACTCTCACCTGACTCACACCTGACTCTCACCTGACTCTCACCTGACTCTCACCTGACTCTCACCTGACTCACACCTGACTCTCACACCTGACTCTCACCTGACTCTCACCTGACTCACACCTGACTCTCACACCTGACTCTCACCTGACTCTCACCTGACTCACACCTGACTCTCACCTGACTCTCACCTGACTCACACCTGACTCTCTCACCTGACTCTCACCTGACTCTCACCTGACTCTCACCTGACTCTCACCTGACTCACACCTGACTCTCACCTGACTCTCACACCTGACTCTCACCTGACTCTCACCTGACTCTCACCTGACTCTCACCTGACTCACACACCTGACTCACACACCTGACTCTCACCTGACTCTCACACCTGACTCTCACACCTGACTCTCACACCTGACTCTCACCTGACTCTCACCTGACTCACACACCTGACTCTCACCTGACTCTCACACCTGACTCTCACACCTGACTCTCACCTGACCCTCACCTGACTCTCACCTGACTCTCACCTGACTCTCACCTGACTCTCACCTGACTCTCACCTGACTCACACCTGACTCTCACCTGACTCTCACCTGACTCACACCTGAGTCTCACCTGACTCACACCTGACTCTCACCTGACTCTCACCTGACTCTCACACCTGACTCTCACCTGACTCACACCTGACTCTCACACCTGACTCTCACACCTGACTCTCACCTGTCTCACACCTGACTCTCACCTGACACACACCTGAGTCTCACCTGACTCACACCTGACTCTCACACCTGACTCTCACCTGACTCTCACCTGACTCTCACACCTGACTCTCACCTGACTCTCACCTGACTCTCACCTGACTCACACCTGACTCTCACCTGACTCACACACCTGACTCTCACCTGACTCTCACCTGACTCACACCTGACTCTCACCTGACTCACACCTGACACACACCTGACACACACCTGACTCTCACCTGACTCACACCTGACACACACCTGACTCTCACCTGACTCTCACCTGACTCTCACCTGACTCACACCTGACACACACCTGACTCACACCTGACTCACACCTGACTCACACCTGACTCACACCTGACTCACACCTGACTCTCACCTGACTCTCACCTGACTCACACCTGACTCACACCTGACTCTCACCTGACTCACACCTGACTCACACCTGACTCACACCTGACACACACCTGACTCTCACCTGACTCTCACCTGACTCACACCTGACTCTCACCTGACTCACACCTGACTCACACCTGACTCTCACCTGACTCTCACCTGACTCACACCTGACTCTCACCTGACTCACACCTGACACACACCTGACTCTCACCTGACTCTCACCTGACTCACACCTGACACACACCTGACACACACCTGACTCACACCTGACTCACACCTGACTCTCACCGGACTCACACCTGACTCACACCTGACTCACACCTGACTCACACCTGACTCTCACCTGACTCACACCTGACTCTCACCTGACTCTCACACCTGACTCTCACCTGACTCTCACCTGACTCTCACCTGACTCACACCTGACTCACACCTGACTCACACCTGACTCTCACCTGACTCTCACCTGACTCTCACCTGACTCACACCTGACTCACACCTGACTCTCACCTGACTCTCACCTGACTCTCACCTGACTCACACCTGACTCACACCTGACTCTCACCTGACTCACACCTGACTCACACCTGACTCACACCTGACTCTCACCTGACTCACACCTGACTCTCACCTGACTCACACCTGACACACACCTGACTCACACCTGACTCTCACCTGACTCTCACCTGACTCTCACCTGACTCTCACCTGACTCACACCTGACTCACACCTGACTCTCACCTGACTCACACCTGACTCACACCTGACTCACACCTGACTCACACCTGACTCACACCTGACACACACCTGACTCTCACCTGACTCTCACCTGACTCACACCTGACACACACCTGACTCACACCTGACTCACACCTGACTCACACCTGACTCTCACCGGACTCACACCTGACTCACACCTGACTCACACCTGACTCTCACCTGACTCACACCTGACTCTCACCTGACTCTCACACCTGACTCTCACCTGACTCTCACCTGACTCTCACCTGACTCTCACCTGACTCTCACCTGACTCTCACCTGACTCACACCTGACTCTCACCTGACTCTCACCTGACTCTCACCTGACCCTCACCTGACTCTCACCTGACACACACCTGACTCACACCTGACTCTCACCTGACTCACACCTGACTCTCACCTGACTCACACCTTACTCACACCTGACTCACACCTGACTCACACCTGACTCTCACCGGACTCTCACCGGACTCACACCTGACTCACACCTGACTCACACCTGACTCACACCTGACTCACACCTGACTCTCACCGGACTCACACCTTACTCACACCTGACTCTCACCTGACTCTCACCTGACTCACACCTGACTCTCACCTGACTCTCACCTGACTCTCACCTGACTCTCACCTGACTCTCACCTGACTCTCACCTGACTCTCACCTGACTCCCACCTGACTCACACCTGACTCTCACCTGACTCACACCTGACTCACACCTGACTCACACCTGACTCTCACCTGACTCTCACCTGACTCTCACCTGACTCACACCTGACTCTCACCTGACTCACACCTGACTCACACCTGACTCACACCTGACTCACACCGGACTCACACCTGACTCACACCTGACTCACACCTGACTCTCACCTGACTCACACCTGACTCACACCTGACTCACACCTGACACACACCTGACAGGCAGTGCATAGGAACATGAACCATGCCCAAGGCGGCTGAACACTTCATCGTCTCCGTCTCTGCTATTTCTCTCCGAGTGCAGCGATGAGGAAGCTGCCATCCTTACCCAGTGTGTGCCTTGCTCGTGATTCACCGTGTTTGTGCTTCCACGCACACAATGTTTCAAAAGTGGTTTCTATGTTTCCCTTTATTTGTGTTTATTTGCGATAAGTGTGCGTCTTTACACAATGCTGTTGGCCTTGCTGTTTGATATATATTGTGCCGCTGGCCCGCAGCACATGACGGCTTTGTGTGCCCTCCCTTTAGATTCCTTCTGGCGCCGGGTCTGCTGTGCAGTAGTGTTGTGCAGTATTAGTACTTAGTAGTCTTACAGAAGTAACGCAGTACTGTCCTCAGGTCTGAGCACGGAGCAGATGCTGATGAAAGATATGAAGGCTCTTACAGGAAGTCTCAACGTGGCGATCTCTGTCCTCTACATCACCCTGCAGGTACACACTGTGCTACACACTGAGCTACACACTGAGCTACACACTGTGCTACACACTGAACTACACACTGAGCTACACACTGAACTACACACTGAGCTACACACTGAACTACACACTGAGCTACACACTGAGATACACATTGTGCTACACACTGAGCTACACACTGAACTACACACTGAACTACACACTGAGCTACACATTGTGCTACACACTGAGCTACACACTGAACTACACACTGAACTACACACTGAGCTACACACTGAACTACACACTGAACTACACACTGAACTACACACTGAACTACACACTGAACTACACACTGAACTACACACTGAGCTACACACTGAACTACACACTGAACTACACACTGAGCTACACACTGAACTACACACTGAACTACACACTGAGCTACACACTGAACTACACACTGAACTACACACTGAGCTACACACTGAACTACACACTGAACTACACACTGAGCTACACACTGAACTACACACTGAACTACACACTGAGCTACACACTGAACTACACACTGAACTACACACTGAGCTACACACTGAACTACACACTGAGCTACACATTGTGCTACACACTGAGCTACACACTGAACTACACACTGAACTACACACTGAGCTACACACTGAGCTACACACTGAGCTACACACTGAGCTACACACTGAGCTACACACTGAACTACACACTGAGCTACACACTGAACTACACACTGAGCTACACACTGAGCTACACACTGAGATACACACTGAACTACACACTGAGCTACACACTGAGCTACACACTGAGATACACACTGAACTACACACTGAACTACACACTGAGCTACACACTGAACTACACACTGAGCTACACACTGAGATACACACTGAACTACACACTGAACTACACACTGAGCTACACACTGTACTACACACTGAACTACACACTGAGATACACACTGAGCTACACACTGAGCTACACACTGAGCTACACACTGAGCTACACACTGAACTACACACTGAGCTACACACTGAGCTACACACTGTACTACACACTGTGCTACACACTGAGCTACACACTGAACTACACACTGAGCTACACACTGAGCTACACACTGTGCTACACACTGAGCTACACACTGAGCTACACACTGAGCTACACACTGAGCTACACACTGAGCTACACACTGAACTACACACTGTGCTACACACTGAGCTACACATTGAGCTACACACTGAGCTACACACTGAGCTACACACTGAGCTACACACTGAGCTACACACTGAACTACACACTGTACTACACACTGAACTACACACTGAACTACACACTGAACTACACGCTGAGCTACACACTGAGCTACACACTGAACTACACACTGAACTACACACTGTACTACACACTGTACTACACACTGAACTACACACTGAACTACACACTGAACTACACACTGAACTACACACTGTACTACACACTGAACTACACACTGAACTACACACTGAACTACACACTGAACTACACACTGAGCTACACACTGAGCTACACACTGAACTACACACTGAACTACACACTGAACTACACACTGAACTACACACTGAACTACACACTGAGCTACACACTGAGCTACACACTGAGCTACACACTGAGCTACACACTGAACTACACACTGTACTACACACTGAACTACACACTGAACTACACACTGAACTACACACTGAGCTACACACTGAGCTACACGCTCAACTACACGCTGAGCTACACGCTGAGCTACACACTGAACTACACACTGAGCTACACACTGAGCTACACACTCAACTACACACTGAGCTACACGCTGAGCTACACACTGTGCTACACACTGTACTACACACTGAACTACGCACTGAGCTACACACTGTACTACACACTGTACTACACACTGAGCTACACACTGAGCTACACACTGAACTACACACTGAACTACACACTGAGCTACACACTGTGCTACACACTGAACTACACACTGTGCTACACACTGTGCTACACGCTGAGCTACACACTGAGCTACACACTGAACTACACACTGAACTACACACTGAGCTACACACTGAACTACACACTGAGCTACACACTGAACTACACACTGAGCTACACACTGAGCTACACACTGAACTACACACTGAACTACACACTGAACTACACACTGAACTACACACTGTACTACACACTGTGCTACACACTGAACTACACACTGAACTACACGCTGAGCTACACACTGAACTACACACTGTACTACACACTGTACTACACACTGTGCTACACACTGAACTACACACTGAACTACACACTGAGCTACACACTGAGCTACACACTGTGCTACACACTGTACTACACACTGAGCTACACACTGAGCTACACACTGAGCTACACACTGTGCTACACACTGTACTACACACTGAGCTACACACTGAGCTACACACTGAGCTACACACTGAGCTACACACTGTGCTACACACTGTACTACACACTGAGCTACACACTGAGCTACACACTGAACTACACACTGAACTACACACTGAGCTACACACTGTGCTACACACTGAACTACACACTGTGCTACACACTGTGCTACACGCTGAGCTACACACTGAGCTACACACTGAACTACACACTGAACTACACACTGAGCTACACACTGAACTACACACTGAGCTACACACTGAACTACACACTGAGCTACACACTGAGCTACACACTGAACTACACACTGAACTACACACTGAGCTACACACTGAACTACATACTGAGCTACACACTGAGCTACACACTGAGCTACACACTGAACTACACACTGAGCTACACACTGTACTACACACTGAACTACACACTGAACTACACGCTGAGCTACACACTGTGCTACACACTGTACTACACGCTGAGCTACACACTGAACTACACACTGAGCTACACACTGAGCTACACACTGAGCTACACACTGTACTACACACTGTACTACACGCTGAGCTACACACTGAGCTACACACTGAACTACACACTGAACTACACACTGAGCTACACACTGAACTACACACTGAGCTACACACTGAACTACACACTGAGCTACACACTGAACTACACACTGAACTACACACTGTGCTACACACTGAGCTACACACTGAGCTACACACTGTGTTACACACTGAGCTACACACTGAACTACACACTGAACTACACACTGAGCTACACACTGAACTACACACTGAGCTACACACTGAACTACATACTGAACTACACACTGAGCTACACACTGAACTACATACTGAGCTACACACTGTGCTACACACTGAGCTACACACTGAGCTACACACTGAGCTACACACTGAACTACACGCTGAGCTACACACTGAGCTACACACTGTGCTACACTCGGAGCTACACACTGTACTACACACTGTACAGGTGACCAATCAGCTCTCTGTGGCATCATCTCTTTGTGACAGGACTTCCTGCAAGGGGCGGAGTTGGAGGCGGAGCTTTCTGCCTTCTGTTTGAAGTTTGGCTTTGACTTCCTGGTACTGATGACCATTTCCTTCAGTGAGAGCCAGCAGCCAGTCAGAGAGCTCGCTGTGTTCAGCCACAGCCACACCTGCAGGCAGCAGGTAAACACTGTACTACAAACTGTACACACACACACACACACACACACACACACACCCACACACACACACACACACACACACACACAGACACACACACACACACACACACACACACACACACACACAACAAACCCTGACAGTACACATAGTAATACCCCCCCCCCCCCCCCAGGTGGCCGTGTACCTGGAGCAAGCCCGTAGCCCCACCCTGATGCTCTGTCCAATCAGAAGCCCCCATCCTCACATCTCAGCCTATCAGCAGGGTGAGTGACATAACTTTCAGCCAATCACACGGCATCACTACCGTTTAATAAGATTCAATAAGAATTCATTTAAATAGGAAATAACACCATGAAATATAACTGTATTAACGACAGATTATAACTGTGTTAATGAGAGATCATAACGACAGATTATAACTGTATTAACGACAGATTATAACTGTATTAATGAGAGATCATAACGACAGATTATAACTGTATTAATGACAGATTATAACTGCATTAATGACAGATTATAACGACAGATTATAACGACAGATTATAACTGTATTAATGACAGATTATAACGACAGATTATAACTGTATTAATGACAGATTATAACTGCATTAATGACAGATTATAATGACAGATTATAACTGTATTAATGACAGATTATAACGACAGATTATAACTGTATTAATGACAGATTATAACAACAGATTGTAACTGTATTAATGACAGATTGTAACTGTATTAATGACAGATTGTAACTGTATTAATGACAGATTATAATGACAGATTATAACTGTATTAATGACAGATTATAACGACAGATTATAACTGTATTAATGACAGATTATAACGACAGATTGTAACTGTATTAATGACAGATTGTAACTGTATTAATGACAGATTATAACGACAGATTATAACTGTATTAATGACGGATTATAACGACAGATTGTAACTGTATTAATGACAGATTATAACGACAGATTATAACTGTATTAATGACAGATTATAACGACAGATTATAACTGTATTAATGACAGATTATAACTGCATTAATGACAGATTGTAACTGTATTAATGACAGATTATAACTGTATTAATGACAGATTATAACTGTATTAATGACAGATTATAACTGTATTAATGACAGATTATAACGACAGATTATAACTGTATTAATGACAGATTATAACTGTATTAATGACAGATTATAACGACAGATTATAACTGTATTAATGACAGATTATAACGACAGATTATAACTGTATTAATGACAGATTATAACGACAGATTGTAACTGTATTAATGACAGATTATAACGACAGATTATAACTGTATTAATGACAGATTATAACGACAGATTATAACTGTATTAATGACAGATTATAACTGTATTAATGACAGATTATAACTGTATTAATGACAGATTATAACGACAGATTATAACTGTATTAATGACAGATTATAACTGTATTAATGACAGATTATAACTGTATTAATGACAGATTATAACGACAGATTATAACTGTATTAATGACAGATTATAACGACAGATTATAACTGTATTAATGACAGATTATAACGACAGATTGTAACTGTATTAATGACAGATTATAACGACAGATTATAACTGTATTAATGACAGATTATAACGACAGATTATAACTGTATTAATGACAGATTATAACTGTATTAATGACAGATTATAACTGTATTAATGACAGATTATAACGACAGATTATAACTGTATTAATGACAGATTATAACTGTATTAACGCCAGATTATAACTGTGTTAATGACAGATTATAACTGTATTAACGACAGATTATAACGACAGATTATAATTTAATATAACTGTATTAGTGACAGATTATAAAGACATATTATAACTGTATTAATGACAGATTATAACGACAGATTATGATTTAATATAACTGTATTAGTGACAGATTATAAAGACATATTATAACTGTATTAATGACAGATTATAACGACAGATTATGATTTAATATAACTGTATTAGTGACAGATTATAAAGACATATTATAACTGTATTAACGCCAGATTATAACTGTATTAGTGACAGATTATAACGACATATTATAATTTAATATAATTGTATTAACGCCAGATTATAACCGTATTAATGACATAACTGTATTGATGACAGATCATAACGACAGATTATAACTGTATTAACGACAGATTATAACTGTGTTAATGACAGATTATAACTGTATTATTGACAGATTATAACTGTATTAACACCAGATTATAACGACAGATTATAATGGTATTAATGACAGATTATAACGACATATTATAATTTAATATAATTGTATTAACGCCAGATTATAACCGTATTAATGACATAACTGTATTGATGACAGATTATAACGACAGATTATAACTGCATTAATGACAGATTATAACTGTATTAACGACAGATTATAACTGTATTAATGACAGATTATAACTGCCAGATTATAACTGTATTGATGACAGATTATAACGACAGATTATAACTGTATTAATGACAGATTATAACTGACAGATTATAACTGTATTAATGACAGATTATAACTGACAGATTATAACTGTATTAATGACAGATTATAACGACAGATTATAACTGTATTAATGGCGTATTGTAACTGTATTAATGACAGATTATAACTGCTAGATTATAACTGCATTAATGGCGTATTGTAACTGTATTAATTACATTATAACTATAGGTTACTTACGTAACCCCAGTTCTCAGAGTAACATGAAGTGAGAAGTCTCACTACGGGATGCGCCTCATCGCGGAGCAAACAGAATCAATCTAATTTACGCCAATTCTGATTGGCGGGTGATCTCGACGTCATCGTCAGGGAATCCACCCCCTATAAGTAGCTTGCGCCACGACGCATGCGTCATTCAAAATAAGCACCTCTTCTCGCTTCACCATAGCAAGGAGGGCCGTCTGGTGAGACATCTCACTTCATGTTACTCTCAGAACTGGGATAACGTAAGTAAACTATAGTTCTCATTCATAACACTCAGTTCAATGTCTCACTATGGGAAATCGTAACTCCCGTATTGCCAGACGAGCTTATCTCGAAAATCACCAAACCAACCAGAACCTAACAGATAGAGCTCTGACTCAGCGGGGCGCCCAGCACTGCTCGGGCCACACTGGGAGCAGAGACGTCTAGCCTGTAAAGGCGGACAAAAGTGAGCGGCGAGGACCAGCCCGTCGCTGCACAAATGTCTTGGATGGAAACACCCTTGAGCAAACAGCCCAGGGTGTAGCCAGACCCCGAGTCTAAAGAGCACGCAACCCGAAGGTGCCTGCAATTTCCGACTCGTATAGGCCAAAGCAATGGTCTCTACCATTCGGTGGGAGAACCGTCGCCTAGTAACGGGCCTATCCCTGTAAGGGTTAGCCCAGGACACAAAGAGTTGGTCATTATGACACAAAACTCCCTTGATCTGTCCACATAAGTGCATAAGCACGGGCTAGACATAGCAAATTCAACTGCTGTTCCCCGGGGGGGGGACAGCGGCAAAGAAAATTGCCTCAATGTCAATTGGGGTATCTGAACCAACCACCTTAGGATAAAGGTAGGATTGGGCCTCAGCAACACTCTAGTTTGCCCTGGGACGAACTAGGTGCGTGGAGGATGCACAGATAGTGCATGAAGTCAGTGACTCGCTTGGCGGATGCCAGAGCCAGTGATTGCACTGTCTTTAGTGACAGATGCTTCATGACAGCTTCTCCCAGAGGCTCACATGAGGTACAAGTGAGCCCATCTGAAACCACTGTCAAGTCCCATAAGGACACTAGTGACCTGGAAAATCCTGTGCTTCCAATTAGGTCCTGTGGAAATGATAGAATCACTCCACCGGGACATTGAAAAGAGGTGTGTCCTCTTTTAAGGACGTCATTCCTCCCCATCTTCCACTTTCAGTCATAACGAGACACAGTGGAGGAAACTTTCGCACTCTGAGCAGTGCTCATCGCCCTTCGGGAGACTCACTGTATTCAGATTGCACCACCTACGGGTCAGGTCCATATTACGAGACACCCCGGGTGTGGACGAAAACATCGTCCCCCCTGCCCCGGACAGAATGTCTCTGGGGGGGGGGGGGGGGGGCTGTCATGGCTGACCGCACAGCCACTGATAAATCCCCGCCTGCCAGTACATTACAGGTCAGTGCGGAACTATCAGGATCAATGCGTGGTGCTGTTCTCTCACTCTGGTCAGAGATGGGTTTTCAGAGCCAGGGGTGGGAATGCGCGCGGGGGAACCGGAGGTCAAACGCGCGCGAGTACGCCTACGCCCAACGGTGCGTATTAGAACGCGCATTGAAAGAACAGCTGATAATGAGCATAATCTTTTTAATGCGAACAGATCCATCGCGGCACACCCACAGCTGACTCACAACCATTTGATGTGAAGTCCAGTCTGCATATGGTGATACGCCTCTGGGCAGCAGGGCTGTCCCGAGGTTCGTCACAACTGGTGCATGTCTCAGTATCGAGGAGAGGAGGCGACCGCGGCACCACAAGATCAGTTTGTGTGCCAGCATGTAACTGGGGAGAACGCAAAACCTCCTTAATGGTTTACATACGATATGGTCGTATTATCCATCCTCACGAGGGCATGGTGTCCTCTGAGAGAAGACATACGGCGTTTTAGGGTGGGGAACACCGCTGAAACTGTAGGTAATTTACGTGCGACCGTTGGAGGTTCCTGTTTTTTCAGAAAACCCCCTCCCAGGTCGACCTTTGTAAATACCTCTCCAGCCCGTCAGACATGCGTCCGTGGAGATCGCTCTTTGGGATAAGACAGCACCCATAAGCATGCCCCGTACTCGTTAAAGTCGGGTGCAGCCGGCGGCGCAGTGCCATTTTACGCATGTCATAGTGACCACTACTCTCCGCGCGCCCTGACGTGCGGGGTTCAGTCTGAGGGCAGCTGTCCAGTGCTGAAACTCCCTCGGGGGAAGTACAGTCTGGGCTGGGAACAACATGCTCCCTTCTGTGTTTATGATGAAACTCAGGTCGAGCAGGTGTATTACAGGGACATTTGTCCGTGTAATAACCCCCTGTTTTGACTGTGCGAGAAGCAACCAGTGGTACAGGTAGGTTGCCAGGCGAATACCCTGTTGTCTTAACAGGGTTATCGCGGCTTCCGTACATCGTACAAACCCTCCTGGACTGAGAACAGACCGAAGAGAAGCAGTCCACACTTGTAAGGGACACCCTGAGATGTAAGTCACAGATATTCCCTGTGTGGGTAATATGCTGGAGTGTGTAAACATGCATCTCCCAGGTTGACTGATGTGAGCCAGTCGTCCTGCTTGTCGCACGAGACATATTAAAGATGTGTGAGTGAGCATTTTGAAGCCGTATCTTTTAAGATATCTGCTTGGAGCTCAACAATCTCAATACTGGCCGAGTTCCGTTCCCTCTTCGTTTGAAAACGGGGAAATACCTGGAATGAGAGCCGCTCTGACTTTGTTCGACGGGTATCACAGATATAGCCTTGTTTTCTATCGGTGAGAGAATCTCCTCTCTCAGAAAACGGGTTGACTCTCTGTGAGTACAGAAATCTCCGAGAGCGAGGGAGGAGGGGGGGGGGGGGGGGGGGGGTGACATTGGGTCGGAGGCCGTAGCCTCATGTTACTGTCTCGAGAAAGTCCCCGGCAGACATTGTGAACATCTCCTGCTGATTTCTCTTTAGAGTCAGCAGAGATGACATGTCTCCCACCCTCAGTCTCAATGTTGTCGCGTTCTTGGGGTCCTTTAGTGTCTGAGCACGGCAGTACCTTCATTTGACAATCCCCACCGACACTACGCATGCGTGTGGTGGTGGTGTTTTTAACAACCTCGGCCGTCACTGCATCTGCACGTGATGGTGAAGGCTCCACTGCCCCAGTCGTCACTGCGTCTGCACGTGATGGTGAAGGCTCCACAGCACCAGGCGTCACTGCGTCTGCACGTGATGGGGAAGGCTCCACAGCCCCAGTCGTCACTGCGTCTGCACGTGATGGGGAAGGCTCCACAGCACCAGGCGTCACTGCGTCTGCACGTGATGGTGAAGGCTCCACTGCCCCAGTCGTCACTGCGTCTGCACGTGATGGGGAAGGCTCCACAGCACCAGGCGTCACTGCGTCTGCACGTGATGGTGAAGGCTCCACAGCCCCAGTCGTCACTGCGTCTGCACGTGATGGTGAAGGCTCCACAGCCCCAGTCGTCACTGCGTCTGCACGTGATGGGGAAGGCTCCACTGCCCCAGTCGTCACTGCGTCTGCACGTGATGGGGAAGGCTCCACTTCCCCAATACTCACTGCGTCTGCACGTGATGGTGAAGGCTCCACAGCCCCAGTCGTCACTGCGTCTGCACGTGATGGTGAAGGCTCCACAACCTCGGCCTTCACTGCGTCTGCACGTGATGGTGAAGGCTCCACAACCTCGGCCTTCACTGCGTCTGCACGTGATGGTGAAGGCTCCACAGCCCCAGTCGTCACTGCGTCTGCACGTGATGGTGAAGGCTCCACAGCCACCTTCGTCACTGCGTCTGCACGTGATGGTGAAGGCTCCACAACCTCGGCCTTCACTGCGTCTGCACGTGATGGTGAAGGCTCCACTGCCCCAGTCGTCACTGCGTCTGCACGTGATGGTGAAGGCTCCACAGCCACCTTCGTCACTGCGTCTGCACGTGATGGTGTTATAACTGTATTAATGACAGATCATAACGACAGATTATAACTGTATTAATGACAGATTATAACTGTATTAATGACAGATCATAACGACAGATTGTAACTGTATTAATGACAGATCATAACGACAGATTGTAACTGTATTAATGACAGATAATAACGACAGATTATAACTGTATTAATGACAGATCATAACGACAGATTATAACTATATTAATGACAGATTATAACTGTATTAATGACAGATCATAACGACAGATTATAACTGTATTAATGACAGATTATAACTATATTAATGACAGATTATAACTGTATTAATGACAGATCATAACGACAGATTATAACTGTATTAATGACAGATTGTAACTGTATTAATGACAGATTATAACGACAGATTATAACTATATTAATGACAGATTGTAACGACAGATTATAACTATATTAATGACAGATTATGACTGTATTAATGACAGATTATAACTGTATTAATGACAGATAATAACGACAGATTATAACTATATTAATGACAGATTATAACTGTATTAATGACAGATCATAACTGTATTAATGACAGATTATAACTGTATTAATGACAGATAATAACGACAGATTATAACTATATTAATGACAGATTATAACTATATTAATGACAGATTGTAACTGTATTAATGACAGATTATAACGACAGATTATAACTATATTAATGACAGATAATAACGACAGATTATAACTATATTAATGACAGATTATGACTGTATTAATGACAGATTATAACTGTATTAATGACAGATAATAACGACAGATTATAACTGTATTAATGACAGATTATAACGACAGATTATAACTGTATTAATGACAGATTATAACTGTATTAATGACAGATCATAACGACAGATTATAACTATATTAATGACAGATCATAACGACAGATTATAACTGTATTAATGACAGATCATAACGACAGATTATAACTATATTAATGACAGATTATAACTGTATTAATGACAGATCATAACGACAGATTATAACTATATTAATGACAGATTATAACTGTATTAATGACAGATCATAACGACAGATTATAACTATATTAATGACAGATTATAACTGTATTAATGACAGATTATAACGACAGATTATAACTATATTAATGACAGATTGTAACTGTATTAATGACAGATCATAACGACAGATTATAACTATATTAATGACAGATTATAACTGTATTAATGACAGATCATAACGACAGATTATAACTATATTAATGACAGATTGTAACTGTATTAATGACAGATTATAACGACAGATTATAACTATATTAATGACAGATTGTAACTGTATTAATGACAGATTATAACGACAGATTATAACTGTATTAATGACAGATTATAACGACAGATTATAACTATATTAATGACAGATTGTAACTGTATTAATGACAGATTGTAACTGTATTAATGACAGATTATAACGACAGATTATAACTGTATTAATGACAGATTATGACTGTATTAATGACAGATTATAACTGTATTAATGACAGATTATAACTGTATTAATGACAGATTGTAACTGTATTAATGACAGATTGTAACTGTATTAATGACAGATTATAACGACAGATTATAACTGTATTAATGACAGATTATGACTGTATTAATGACAGATTATAACTGTATTAATGACAGATAATAACGACAGATTATAACTGTATTAATGACAGATTATAACGACAGATTATAACTGTATTAATGACAGATTATAACTGTATTAATGACAGATTATAACGACAGATTATAACTATATTAATGACAGATTGTAACTGTATTAATGACAGATCATAACGACAGATTATAACTATATTAATGACAGATTGTAACTGTATTAATGACAGATCATAACGACAGATTATAACTATATTAATGACAGATTATAACTGTATTAATGACAGATCATAACGACAGATTATAACTATATTAATGACAGATTATAACTGTATTAATGACAGATCATAACGACAGATTATAACTATATTAATGACAGATTATAACTGTATTAATGACAGATTATAACGACAGATTATAACTATATTAATGACAGATTGTAACTGTATTAATGACAGATCATAACGACAGATTATAACTATATTAATGACAGATTATAACTGTATTAATGACAGATCATAACGACAGATTATAACTATATTAATGACAGATTGTAACTGTATTAATGACAGATTATAACGACAGATTATAACTATATTAATGACAGATTGTAACTGTATTAATGACAGATTATAACGACAGATTATAACTGTATTAATGACAGATTATAACGACAGATTATAACTATATTAATGACAGATTGTAACTGTATTAATGACAGATTGTAACTGTATTAATGACAGATTATAACGACAGATTATAACTGTATTAATGACAGATTATGACTGTATTAATGACAGATTATAACTGTATTAATGACAGATTGTAACTGTATTAATGACAGATTATAACGACAGATTATAACTGTATTAATGACAGATTATGACTGTATTAATGACAGATTATAACTGTATTAATGACAGATAATAACGACAGATTATAACTGTATTAATGACAGATTATAACGACAGATTATAACTGTATTAATGACAGATTATAACTGTATTAATGACAGATCATAACGACAGATTATAACTATATTAATGACAGATTGTAACTGTATTAATGACAGATCATAACGACAGATTATAACTATATTAATGACAGATTATAACTGTATTAATGACAGATCATAACGACAGATTATAACTATATTAATGACAGATTATAACTGTATTAATGACAGATTATAACGACAGATTATAACTATATTAATGACAGATTGTAACTGTATTAATGACAGATCATAACGACAGATTATAACTATATTAATGACAGATTGTAACTGTATTAATGACAGATTATAACGACAGATTATAACTATATTAATGACAGATTGTAACTGTATTAATGACAGATTGTAACTGTATTAATGACAGATTATAACGACAGATTATAACTGTATTAATGACAGATTATAACTGTATTAATGACAGATTATAACTGTATTAATGACAGATTATAACTGTATTAATGACAGATCATAACGACAGATTGTAACTGTATTAATGACAGATCATAACGACAGATTATAACTATATTAATGACAGATTATGACTGTATTAATGACAGATTATAACTGTATTAATGACAGATAATAACGACAGATTATAACTGTATTAATGACGGATTATAACGACAGATTGTAACTGTATTAATGACAGATTATAACTGTATTAATGACGGATTATAACGACAGATTGTAACTGTATTAATGACAGATTATAACGACAGATTATAACTGTATTAATGACAGATTATAACGACAGATTGTAACTGTATTAATGACAGATCATAACTGTATTAATGACAGATTGTAACTGTATTAATGACAGATTATAACTGTATTAATGACAGATTATAACGACAGATTGTAACTGTATTAATGACAGATCATAACTGTATTAATGACAGATTATAACTGTATTAATGACAGATTATAACGACAGATTGTAACTGTATTAATGACAGATCATAACTGTATTAATGACAGATAATAACAACAGATCATAACTGTATTAATGACAGATAATAACGACAGATTGTAACTGTATTAATGACAGATTATAACGACAGATTGTAACTGTAATAATGACAGATCATAACGACAGATTATAACTGTATTAATGACAGATTATAACGACAGATTGTAACGACAGATTGTAACTGTATTAATGACAGATTATAACGACAGATTGTAACTGTATTAATGACAGATTATAACGACAGATTGTAACGACAGATTGTAACTGTATTAATGACAGATTATAACGACAGATTGTAACTGTATTAATGACAGATTATAACTGTATTAATGACAGATCATAACGACAGATTATAACTGTATTAATGACAGATTATAACGACAGATTGTAACGACAGATTGTAACTGTATTAATGACAGATTATAACGACAGATTGTAACTGTATTAATGACAGATTATAACTGTATTAATGACAGATTATAACGACAGATTGTAACGACAGATTGTAACTGTATTAATGACAGATTATAACGACAGATTGTAACTGTATTAATGACAGATTATAACGACAGATTGTAACTGTATTAATGACAGATTATAATGACAGATTGTAACTGTAATAATGACAGATCATAACGACAGATTGTAACTGTAATAATGACAGATCATAACGACAGATTATAACTGTATTAATGACAGATTATAACGACAGATTGTAACTGTAATAATGACAGATCATAACGACAGATTGTAACTGTAATAATGACAGATCATAACGACAGATTATAACTGTATTAATGACAGATTATAACTGTATTAATGACAGATTGTAACTGTAATAATGACAGATCATAACGACAGATTATAACTGTATTAATGACAGATTATAACTGTATTAATGACAGATTGTAACTGTAATAATGACAGATCATAACGACAGATTATAACTGTATTAATGACAGATTATAACTGTATTAATGACAGATTGTAACTGTATTAATGACAGATTATAACGACAGATTGTAACTGTATTAATGACAGATTATAACGACAGATTGTAACTGTATTAATGACAGATTATAACGACAGATTGTAACTGTATTAATGACAGATTGTAACTGTATTAATGACAGATTATAACGACAGATTATAACTGTATTAATGACAGATTATAACTGTATTAATGACAGATTGTAACTGTAATAATGACAGATCATAACGACAGATTATAACTGTATTAATGACAGATTATAACTGTATTAATGACAGATTGTAACTGTAATAATGACAGATCATAACGACAGATTATAACTGTATTAATGACAGATTATAACTGTATTAATGACAGATTGTAACTGTATTAATGACAGATTATAACGACAGATTGTAACTGTATTAATGACAGATTATAACGACAGATTGTAACTGTATTAATGACAGATTATAACGACAGATTGTAACTGTATTAATGACAGATTGTAACTGTATTAATGACAGATTATAACGACAGATTGTAACTGTATTAATGACAGATTATAACGACAGATTGTAACTGTAATAATGACAGATCATAACGACAGATTATAACTGCATTAATGACAGATAATAACGACAGATTATAACTGTATTAATGACAGATCATAACGACAGATTGTAACTGTATTAATGACAGATCATAACTGTAATAATGACAGATCATAACGACAGATTATAACTGTAATAATGACAGATTATAACTACAGATTATAACTGTATTAATGACAGATTATAACTGTATTAATGACAGATTATAACTGTATTAACGACAGATTATAACTGTATTAATGACAGATCATAACGACAGATTATAACTGTATTAATGACAGATCATAACGACAGATTATAACTGCATTAATGACAGATCATAACGACAGATTATAACTGTAATAATGACAGATAATAACGACAGATTATAACTGTATTAATGACAGATTATAACGACAGATTATAACTGTATTAATGACAGATCATAACTGTAATAATGACAGATCATAACGACAGATTATAACTGTATTAATGACAGATCATAACGACAGATTATAACTGTATTAATGACAGATCATAACGACAGATTATAACTGTATTAATGACAGATTATAACTGTAATAATGACAGATTATAACGACAGATTATAACTGTATTAATGACAGATTATAACGACAGATTATAACTGTATTAATGACAGATCATAACTGTAATAATGACAGATCATAACGACAGATTATAACTGTATTAATGACAGATCATAACGACAGATTATAACTGTATTAATGACAGATCATAACGACAGATTATAACTGTATTAATGACAGATTATAACTGTAATAATGACAGATTATAACGACAGATTATAACTGTATTAACGACAGATTATAACTGTATTAATGACAGATTATAACTGTAATAATGACAGATTATAACGACAGATTATAACTGTATTAATGACAGATTATAACTGTATTAATGACAGATCATAACGACAGATTATAACTGTATTAATGACAGATCATAACGACAGATTGTAACTGTATTAATGACAGATCATAACGACAGATTATAACTGTATTAATGACAGATCATAACGACAGATTGTAACTGTATTAATGACAGATCATAACGACAGATTATAACTGTAATAATGACAGATCATAACGACAGATTATAACTGTATTAATGACAGATTATAACTGTATTAATGACAGATTATAACTGTATTAATGACAGATCATAACGACAGATTATAACTGCCAGATTATAACTGTATTAATGACAGATTATAACGACAGATTATAACTGTATTAATGACAGATTATAACTGTATTAATGACAGATTATAACTGTATTAATGACAGATCATAACGACAGATTATAACTGCCAGATTATAACTGTATTAATGACAGATCATAACGACAGATTATAACTGTATTAATGACAGATCATAACGACAGATTATAACTGTATTAATGACAGATCATAACGACAGATTATAACTGTATTAATGACAGATCATAACGACAGATTGTAACTGTATTAATGACAGATCATAACGACAGATTATAACTGTAATAATGACAGATCATAACGACAGATTATAACTGTATTAATGACAGATTATAACTGTATTAATGACAGATTATAACTGTATTAATGACAGATCATAACGACAGATTATAACTGCCAGATTATAACTGTATTAATGACAGATTATAACGACAGATTATAACTGTATTAATGACAGATTATAACTGTATTAATGACAGATTATAACTGTATTAATGACAGATCATAACGACAGATTATAACTGCCAGATTATAACTGTATTAATGACAGATCATAACGACAGATTATAACTGTATTAATGACAGATTATAACTGTAATAATGACAGATTATAACGACAGATTATAACTGTATTAATGACAGATTATAACTGTATTAATGACAGATCATAACGACAGATTATAACTGTATTAATGACAGATCATAACGACAGATTATAACTGTATTAATGACAGATCATAACGACAGATTATAACTGTATTAATGACAGATTATAACTATATTAATGACAGATCATAACGACAGATTATAACTGTATTAATGACAGATCATAACGACAGATTATAACTGTAATAATGACAGATTATAACTACAGATTATAACTGTATTAATGACAGATCATAACGACAGATTGTAACTGTATTAATGACAGATCATAACGACAGATTATAACTGTATTAATGACAGATTATAACTGCATTAATGACAGATAATAACGACAGATTATAACTGTATTAATGACAGATCATAACGACAGATTGTAACTGTATTAATGACAGATCATAACTGTAATAATGACAGATCATAACGACAGATTATAACTGTAATAATGACAGATTATAACTACAGATTATAACTGTATTAATGACAGATTATAACTGTATTAATGACAGATTATAACTGTATTAACGACAGATTATAACTGTATTAATGACAGATCATAACGACAGATTATAACTGTATTAATGACAGATCATAACGACAGATTATAACTGCATTAATGACAGATCATAACGACAGATTATAACTGTAATAATGACAGATAATAACGACAGATTATAACTGTATTAATGACAGATTATAACGACAGATTATAACTGTATTAATGACAGATTATAACTGTATTAACGACAGATTATAACTGTATTAATGACAGATCATAACGACAGATTATAACTGTATTAATGACAGATCATAACGACAGATTATAACTGTAATAATGACAGATAATAACGACAGATTATAACTGTATTAATGACAGATTATAACGACAGATTATAACTGTATTAATGACAGATTATAACTGTAATAATGACAGATCATAACGACAGATTATAACTGTATTAATGACAGATTATAACTGTATTAATGACAGATTATAACTGTATTAATGACAGATTATAACTGTATTAACGACAGATTATAACTGTATTAATGACAGATCATAACGACAGATTATAACTGTATTAATGACAGATCATAACGACAGATTATAACTGTATTAACGACAGATTATAACGACAGATTATAACTGTATTAATGACAGATTATAACTGTATTAATGACAGATCATAACGACAGATTGTAACTGTATTAATGACAGATCATAACGACAGATTATAACTGTAATAATGACAGATCATAACGACAGATTATAACTGTATTAATGACAGATTATAACTGTATTAATGACAGATTATAACTGTATTAATGACAGATCATAACGACAGATTATAACTGCCAGATTATAACTGTATTAATGACAGATTATAACGACAGATTATAACTGTATTAATGACAGATTATAACTGTATTAATGACAGATTATAACTGTATTAATGACAGATCATAACGACAGATTATAACTGCCAGATTATAACTGTATTAATGACAGATCATAACGACAGATTATAACTGTATTAATGACAGATTATAACTGTAATAATGACAGATTATAACGACAGATTATAACTGTATTAACGACAGATTATAACTGTATTAATGACAGATTATAACTGTAATAATGACAGATTATAACGACAGATTATAACTGTATTAATGACAGATTATAACTGTATTAATGACAGATCATAACGACAGATTATAACTGTATTAATGACAGATCATAACGACAGATTATAACTGTATTAATGACAGATCATAACGACAGATTATAACTGTATTAATGACAGATTATAACTATATTAATGACAGATCATAACGACAGATTATAACTGTATTAATGACAGATCATAACGACAGATTATAACTGTATTAATGACAGATCATAACGACAGATTATAACTGTATTAATGACAGATCATAACGACAGATTATAACTGTAATAATGACAGATCATAACGACAGATTATAACTGTATTAATGACAGATTATAACTGTATTAATGACAGATTATAACTGTATTAATGACAGATCATAACGACAGATTATAACTGCCAGATTATAACTGTATTAATGACAGATTATAACGACAGATTATAACTGTATTAATGACAGATCATAACGACAGATTATAACTGTATTAATGACAGATTATAACTGCATTAATGACAGATTATAACGACAGATTGTAACTGTATTAATGACAGATTATAACGACAGATTGTAACTGTATTAATGACAGATTATAACTGCATTAATGACAGATTATAACGACAGATTGTAACTGTATTAATGACAGATTATAACTGTATTAACGACAGATTATAACGACAGATTGTAACTGTATTAATGACAGATTATAACTGCATTAATGACAGATTATAACGACAGATTGTAACTGTATTAATGACAGATTATAACTGCATTAATGACAGATTATAACGACAGATTGTAACTGTATTAACTACAGATTATAACTGTATTAATGACAGATTATAACGACAGATTGTAACTGTATTAATGACAGATTATAACGACAGATTGTAACTGTATTAATGACAGATTATAACTGTATTAACGACAGATTATAACGACAGATTGTAACTGTATTAATGACAGATTATAACGACAGATTGTAACTGTATTAATGACAGATTATAACGACAGATTATAACTGTATTAATGACAGATTATAACAACAGATTATAACTGCATTAATGACAGATTATAACGACAGATTGTAACTGTATTAATGACAGATTATAACGACAGATTATAACTGTATTAATGACAGATTATAACAACAGATTATAACTGCATTAATGACAGATCATAACGACAGATTGTAACTGTATTAACGACAGATTATAACTGCATTAATGACAGATTATAACTGCATTAATGACAGATTATAACTGTATTAACGACAGATTATAACTGTATTAATGACAGATTATAACGACAGATTGTAACTGTATTAATGACAGATTATAACTGTATTAATGACAGATTATAACTGTATTAACGACAGATTATAACGACAGATTGTAACTGTATTAATGACAGATTATAACGACAGATTGTAACTGTATTAATGACAGATTATAACAACAGATTATAACTGTATTAATGACAGATTATAACGACAGATTATAACTATATTAATGACAGATTATAACGACAGATTATAACTGTATTAATGACAGATTGTAACGACAGATTATAACTGTATTAACGACAGATTATAACTGCATTAATGACAGATCATAACGACAGATTGTAACTGTATTAACGACAGATTATAACTGCATTAATGACAGATTATAACTGCATTAATGACAGATTATAACGACAGATTGTAACTGTATTAATGACAGATTATAACTGTATTAATGACGGATTATAACTGTATTAATGACAGATTATAACTGTATTAACGACAGATTATAACGACAGATTGTAACTGTATTAATGACAGATTATAACTGTATTAACGACAGATTATAACGACAGATTGTAACTGTATTAATGACAGATTATAACTGTATTAATGACGGATTATAACTGTATTAATGACAGATTATAACTGTATTAACGACAGATTATAACGACAGATTGTAACTGTATTAATGACGGATTATAACTGTATTAATGACAGATTATAACTGTATTAACGACAGATTATAACGACAGATTGTAACTGTATTAATGACAGATTATAACGACAGATTGTAACTGTATTAATGACAGATTATAACAACAGATTATAACTGTATTAATGACAGATTATAACGACAGATTATAACTATATTAATGACAGATTATAACGACAGATTATAACTGTATTAATGACAGATTGTAACGACAGATTATAACTGTATTAACGACAGATTATAACTATATTAATGACAGATTATAACGACAGATTATAACTGCATTAATGACAGATTATAACGACAGATTGTAACTGTATTAATGACAGATAATAACTGTATAAATGACAGATCATAACGACAGATTGTAACTGTATTAATGACAGATTGTAACAACAGATTATAACTGTATTAATGACAGATTATAACGACAGATTGTAACTGTATTAATGACAGATTATAACTATATTAATGACAGATTATAACGACAGATTGTAACTGTATTAATGACAGATTATAACTATATTAATGACAGATTATAACGACAGATTATAACTATATTAATGACAGATTATAACTATATTAATGACAGATTATAACGACAGATTATAACTGTATTAATGACAGATTGTAACTGTATTAATGACAGATTATAACGACAGATTATAACTGTATTAACGACAGATTATAACTGCATTAATGACAGATTATAACGACAGATTGTAACTGTATTAATGACAGATAATAACGACAGATTATAACTGCCAGATTATAACTGTATTAATGACAGATTATAACGACAGATTATAACTATATTAATGACAGATTATAACGACAGATTATAACTGTATTAATGACAGATTGTAACGACAGATTATAACTGTATTAACGACAGATTATAACTATATTAATGACAGATTATAACGACAGATTATAACTGCATTAATGACAGATTATAACGACAGATTGTAACTGTATTAATGACAGATAATAACTGTATAAATGACAGATCATAACGACAGATTGTAACTGTATTAATGACAGATTGTAACAACAGATTATAACTGTATTAATGACAGATTATAACGACAGATTGTAACTGTATTAATGACAGATTATAACTATATTAATGACAGATTATAACGACAGATTGTAACTGTATTAATGACAGATTATAACTATATTAATGACAGATTATAACGACAGATTATAACTATATTAATGACAGATTATAACTATATTAATGACAGATTATAACGACAGATTATAACTGTATTAATGACAGATTGTAACTGTATTAATGACAGATTATAACGACAGATTATAACTGTATTAACGACAGATTATAACTGCATTAATGACAGATTATAACGACAGATTGTAACTGCCAGATTATAACTGCATTAATGACAGATTATAACGACAGATTGTAACTGTATTAATGACAGATAATAACTGTATAAATGACAGATCATAACGACAGATTATAACTGCCAGATTATAACTGCATTAATGACAGATCATAAAGACAGATTGTAACTGTATTAATGACAGATAATAACGACAGATTATAACTGCCAGATTATAACTGCATTAATGACAGATTATAACGACAGATTGTAACTGTATTAATGACAGATAATAACTGTATAAATGACAGATCATAACGACAGATTATAACTGCCAGATTATAACTGCATTAATGACAGATCATAAAGACAGATTGTAACTGTATTAATGACAGATAATAACTGTATAAATGACAGATCATAACGACAGATTGTAACTGTATTAATGACAGATTATAACGACAGATTGTAACTGTATTAATGACAGATTGTAACAACAGATTATAACTGCCAGATTATAACTGCCAGATTATAACTGCATTAATGACAGATCATAACGACAAATTGTAACTGCCAGATAATAACTGTATAAATGACTTTAATATGATAATATAATTCTCTCTGCAGGAAACACTCTGGCATCCCGTAAAAAGCTCCTCCCCCTCGTTAAGGACTACCTATCAGAGCGGGACAGAGTGTGTTTCCATGGAGACGAGGAGGAGGAGGAGTCTCGGTTCCCCCCCACCCCGATGAACAGCCTGGTGGACGGCTGTCCTCTGGACGGTGGGGGGGGGCCGCCGAGGCTCAGTGCTCAGGAGCTGCAGGACAGCTTCAGCAGGATGGCCGACTCTGACCTCTGACCCCAGCTGACCGCCCTCTGACGCCCCCGACCACTGACCCCCCGACCTCACCTCTGACCCCACGCGGTACAGACGACACTAAAACCATGGCAGTGGAAAAGCTGGTTTTATTCTGAAAAACCTTCAGAGCAGCTCCTTCAAAACAAAGTGTTATCGGTGCTCTTTAATTAGCTCGTTAAGTTGAATCAAACCTTAATTGATTTCCCTGATGAAAAGTGACGGAGGAGAATAACGTTTGTTTTTCTCAGAATAATTGTATTTACTCAGCTTTGTTGTTGTTTATGAACAGCTGATAAACATGTAGACAATCATAGAGCAGGCTGTGTGGATTATTAGTTATACGTGAATCTTGAATAAAGTCTCACCTGTACCTGTCTGTCTCACTTCCTGTCCATCCTTCACAATAAGAGACTCTGAGGGGTTTTATTGTGAAAGAGAAGAAGCCTGGCTGATCTGCAATAAATACACCGTCATTAAATACTAGTTAGTGGGAATGCTGTTAACATCGTTCCCACTAACTGTTACTCTACGCACTCTTCTCCCGCATTGAACATCGCAGAAACTCCGTTCAAACCTCAAAACGTTCAGCTCGGTCGGGAATCGATGGCTATTACTTTTATCATTCATAACTTTCATAATTCCAGAGATACATCCCATAATACATCACATTTTTAACATTGAAATCAATGGAGAAAATCTTCAGACTTCAACAAATCTTCATGCAATTCAACTGCTAACTGTTCATTCATACTTTCAGTCAGACACCTCATTCTAACTTTAAAATGTTATACATCTTTCTGACATTATTCGTGTAAAACAACTTTTAAATCTGATTCTTACTTTTAGAGATATTAAACATTGTTCAGACCTTGTTTTAGAGGTTTTCTTCACATTTTAACATTAACTAGAGTGTGTGATGTCACAGCTAGAGGGTAGAACAGCTTGAAATTTGCCTTCATATATTTTTTTTAAACTGCCATAATTCCCAAACCCTACATTCTTGATAAATTGCCTCTTGAGGGCAGGAAGTGACAACAACGTTCAACATGCCTCCATTAAAGCCCATTGTAATGTCAGGCTGATATTTCCTCACAGCAGCAGCCGCACACCTTTAGTTAATCTGCCAAAAAGGCCACATTATTAACCCGAAAGTACACAAACATTACACATCAGATACTCAACTTCCTTGACATGCTTCACGTTTTGAAATTTCACAGATATCTGTTACGGTTCTTCCACAAAACGTTCACATGTAAGAGGTTCATCTCTCATTCAGAACAGTGAAGCCTTTGATCTCTACAGAGCTCGTTAGCTCAAATATAAACACCTGTGTAATGGAACACGATGATGTCATCACTCCACCTGACATGCTCAGAGCAGCAGACTTCAGATAGAGGGTAACGGTCCTGCCCTCAACAGCTCTACGGCAATTATGGGGTGTCATCATCATATGCCGAAGAGAGAGAGGGCAATCAAGAGAAGAGAGAGAGTAATGTAACCTAATGTAATGTATAACTCCTATGAAAATGTTCAAAAAGTGCTCAAACTTCACATGTGTGTTAACAGTCCAGCCGGGAAGACATCTGAGGCAGGGGTCCCTAACCTTTATTGTGCCAAGGACCGGCAGATACATTAAAAAAAAATTGCGGACCGGTTGTCAATTTTAACTGATTTGAACATTTACTCACCAGCAGGTGGCAACAGAGGCTAATTGTATTTAACAGCCTGAAGAAATACCAATATGCATCCAAAACATATTAACAACGTTTAAAACCAGGATACAATTAAAACTACAAATTAGGACCGTTTTACAAATATTAATATAATATATAATATATAATATAGCCTAATATAGGTGGCAACAGTGGCTAATTGTATGTAACAGCCTGAACAAATAATAGAACAATATGCATCCAAAACATATTAACAACGTTTAAATCCAGGATACAATTCAAACAAATTAGGACCACTGTACACATATTGATATAACTGAAATGTCAGTGAGACCCCTGGGCTTGTTTGCCAGCCATAATAACGTTATACCGGGGCGTTCGTTCCGGTGCACTCCGACAGCATTTAGCACTACATCGAGATTAAGATTAAACTAACTTCTTTTGGGAACACCCACATACCTAGGAGTCGGCCAGATGTGTGTAAATTACTGTTCATGGTCATTTGAAAACAAATGCCGTTGTTGGACACACACAAACACACCGAACATACACACACACACACACACACACACACACACACACACACACACACACACACACACACACAGCGGAGCTGAGCAGAGCACATACACACACACATCATGGGCCTTTGTGACCGGACATTTCCTTCATACAACGAGTAACAGGGGGAATAATCTGTGTGTGTGTGTGTGTGTGTGTGTGTGTGTGTGTGTGTGTGTGTGTGTGTGTGTGTGTGTGTGTGTGTGTGTGTGTGTGTGTGTGTGTGTGTGTGTGTGTGTGTGTGTGTGTGTGTGTGTGTGTGTGTGTGGTTGAGACGTAGCAGCCTGCAGTGGGGAACACAGTGAAGGCGGTGTGTATGCGAAGGTGCTGCACTTCTCAGAGGCTGCCTCCTGATGCTGCAGCCATTTCATGAAGTGAAGGAGTCTTTACAAATAAACAAATATCTCTACCCCCCCCCCCCCTGGCCCATATGTCCTTAAAATGAAGTCTGAGTTTGAAATATATCTAAAATAATGTCTGCACTGCCGTCCCCCCACACACATAACAGTCTGCGATTAAACGGTTGTCTCCTGTGTCCTCCACTTCCTATTGGCGCACCACTTGTAACTTTCTCTGCGCACGAGAGGCTGAGACCTTATGCTAACCAATTTTGATTTATTTTGTATGTTTTGGATGAAATAATATGACTGGTATAAAATTAAATTAAAATAAATGCATTTAAAAAATCGAATTTCTTTTGATAAAATATTTTTATATATTTATAATTCTGCAAATATTACGATAAACTCACAGCTATTTCGCGGCCCGGCAGTAACACCTCCGCGGCCTGGTACCGGTCCGCGGACCGGCGGTTGGGGACCCCTGATCTAAGGGACAGTTTTGAGATTTCTTCAAATGCCGTTGCCATGGCAACACAATGCTCACCTTGGAACACGGTTTTCTCATAACTTCAGTGAAAATACTCCAAACAGCCCAGAACTTCACAGGTTTTGTAACGATGCAGCCATCAACGCATCTAAGCGTATTATGGGGTGTCATCAAATGCCGTTGCCATGGCGACAGACAACTCGCCATGAAACAGGATGTGGCTGTAAGTCCAATCGTCCCGCAATCTTCACTTGTATATCACTGGTCCATGCCTCAAAAGCTCTAGGCCAAATCTGAGACCTCACCATATGCCGTTTCCATGGAAACGCATCCCTCGCCATAAAACGTGATGTCGCTATAACTCCTATGAAAATGTTTAAAAAGTGCTCAAACTTCACATTTGTGCTAACATTCCAGCCGTGAAGACATCTATGGGACAGTTTTGAGATTTCTTCAAATGCCGTTGCCATGGCAACACAATGCTCGCCATGAAACATGGTTTTCTCATAACTTCAGTGAAACTGCTCCAAACGCCCCAAAACTTCACAGGTTTGGTAACGATGCAGCCATCAACGCATCTAAGCGTATTATGGGGTGTCATCTAATGCCGTTGCCATGGAGACAGATCATTCGCCATCAAGTTCTTTCAGAAGTTTGCAGTTCAAATATTCTGCTGCTTTTCCAAGCCTTTTTACTTTTCTCTCATCACACATTCAAGCCCCCAGTGTTCATGTATCATTTCAATCTCAATGATTCACTTTCTTCTTACACATTACATTTCAGCAGTTCAGAGTCAGCTTTTCAGCATAAAGCATTCCCACTAGCAATTTCTTAAGGAATTGCATTCTCTAGTTTAAATAACTAATACATTAAACGTTAGATTTTTAATACAATTCAAACAAGTTATAACGAGTATTATTTTAATATGTGAATGACTTTGATGTTGATTATTCAAAGGTTTAATCTGAAGGTAACAGGGCGGGCAGCAGGACCCTGAGGACGCCGTCCCTTCCTACTGCTCATATCCTCAGCAGCTGATTGGCTGAAAAGTCCCCATTAAAGCAGATTACACACACACACACACACACCACACACACACACACACACACACACACACACACACACACACACACACACACACACACACACATCACACACTACACACACACCACACACACACACACACACACACACACACACACACACACACACCACACACACACACATCACACACTACACACACACCACACACACACACACACACACACACACACACACACACACACACACACACACACACACACACACACAGGAGATATAACATCAGCTTTAATCAGAGCATATTTAAACTTCTCCACAGAACAAACATTTGAATGTTCGACTCCTGTCAGAATCACACACACTACCTGCAGGCCAAGTGAGCAGTGAGAGGGTTAAAGAGGCTGGCTCACCTGTCTGCTCTGTCAGCCAATCAGAGCTCAGCAGTGTGTGTAATGCAGGTGAACCTGCAGAGCGAGGCTCAGAGAGACATCACCGTGACAACATGAGCACCTCAGGACCCCCCGACAGGTGAGAAGAGTGTGTGTGTGTGTGGGGGAAGAAGGGGGGGGGGGGTCTCAGCAGCTTTGTGTCTTCAGACAGGAAGTAGCTGTTTCCATGACTACAGGTTTCACTGCTCTGATTCATTGTGTTAAAGAGACAAACACCTATCCTCTCACCTCCTCAGTGAGCTCAGGTGAGAGGACAGGTAACACACCACAGAGCTCCAGTCTGAGCCTCTTCACACACCTTGAGAACACTAAGAAGTCCTGAAGGATCCACCTGAAGCCCCCTGCTGTGATCACACCTGAGATACTGAAGGATCCACCTGAAGCCCCCTGCTGTGATCACACCTGAGCTACTGAAGGATCCACCTGAAGCCCCCTGCTGTGATTACACCTGAGCTACTGAAGGATCCACCTGAAGCCCCCTGCTGTGATCACACCTGAGATACTGAAGGATCCACCTGAAGCCCCCTGCTGTGATTACACCTGAGCTACTGAAGGATCCACCTGAAGCCCCCTGCTGTGATTACACCTGAGCTACTGAAGGATCCACCTGAAGCCCCCTGCTGTGATTACACCTGAGATATTGAAGGATCCACCTGAAGCCCCCTGCTGTGATTACACCTGAGATATTGAAGGATCCACCTGAAGCCCCCTGCTGTGATTACACCTGAGATACTGAAGGATCCACCTGAAGCCCCCTGCTGTGATTACACCTAAGATACTGAAGGATCCACCTGAAGCCCCCTGCTGTGATTACACCTGAGATACTGAAGGATCCACCTGAAGCCCCCTGCTGTGATTGCACCTAAGATACTGAAGGATCCACCTGAAGCCCCCTGCTGTGATTACACCTGAGCTACTGAAGGATCCACCTGAAGCCCCCTGCTGTGATTACACCTGAGATACTGAAGGATCCACCTGAAGCCCCCTGCTGTGATTACACCTGAGATACTGAAGCCCCCTGCTGTGATTACACCTGAGATACTGAAGCCCCCTGCTGTGATTACACCTGAGATACTTAAACCCCTGGCGTCCAGTACAGAGGGGTAAACTGACATCAGATTTAATCACAACATCTACAGGAAATATTTCACCTGAGGAGAAAATACACACATCTACACACTTTCAGTATGTAGTGTCTCTACTTTAAAGAGTCCTCTCCTGCTGATGTTCAGGTGTATATCAGTATGTAGTGTCTCTACTTTAAAGAGTCCTCTCCTGCTGATGTTCAGGTGTATATCAGTATGTAGTGTCTCTACTTTAAAGAGTCCTCTCCTGCTGATGTTCAGGTGTATATCAGTATGTAGTGTCTCTACTTTAAAGAGTCCTCTCCTGCTGATGTTCAGGTGTATATCAGTATGTAGTGTCTCTACTTTAAAGAGTCCTCTCCTGCTGATGTTCAGGTGTATATCAGTATGTAGTGTCTCTACTTTAAAGAGTCCTCTCCTGCTGATGTTCAGGTGTATATCAGTGTGTAGTGTCTCTACTTTAAAGAGTCCTCTCCTGCTGATGTTCAGGTGTATATCAGTATGTGGTGTATCTACTTTAAAGAGTCCTCTCCTGCTGATGTTCAGGTGTATATCAGTATGTAGTGTCTCTACTTTAAAGAGTCCTCTCCTGTTGATGTTCAGGTGTATATCAGTATGTAGTGTCTCTACTTTAAAGAGTCCTCTCCTGCTGATGTTCAGGTGTATATCAGTATGTAGTGTCTCTACTTTAAAGAGTCCTCTCCTGTTGATGTTCAGGTGTATATCAGTATGTATTGTCTCTACTTTAAAGAGTCCTCTCCTCCTGATGTTCAGGTGTATATCAGTATGTAGTGTCTCTACTTTAAAGAGTCCTCTCCTGCTGATGTTCAGGTGTATATCAGTATGTAGTGTCTCTACTTTAAAGAGTCCTCTCCTGCTGATGTTCAGGTGTATATCAGTATGTAGTGTCTCTACTTTAAAGAGTCCTCTCCTGCTGATGTTCAGGTGTATATCAGTTTGTAGTGTCTCTACTTTAAAGAGTCCTCTCCTGCTGATGTTCAGGTGTATATCAGTATGTAGCGTCTCTACTTTAAAGAGTCCTCTCCTGCTGATGTTCAGGTGTATATCAGTATGTAGTGTCTCTACTTTAAAGAGTCCTCTCCTGCTGATGTTCAGGTATATATCAGTATGTAGCGTCTCTACTTTAAAGAGTCCTCTCCTGCTGATGTTCAGGTGTATATCAGTATGTAGTGTCTCTACTTTAAAGAGTCCTCTCCTGCTGATGTTCAGGTGTATATCAGTATGTAGCGTCTCTACTTTAAAGAGTCCTCTCCTGCTGATGTTCAGGTGTATATCAGTATGTAGTGTCTCTACTTTAAAGAGTCCTCTCCTGCTGATGTTCAGGTGTATATCAGTATGTAGCGTCTCTACTTTAAAGAGTCCTCTCCTGCTGATGTTCAGGTGTATTTCAGTATATACTGTCTCTACTTTAAAGAGTCCTCTCTCCTGCTGATGTTCAGGTGTATATCAGTATGTAGTGTCTCTACTTTAAAGAGTCCTCTCCTGCTGATGTTCAGGTGTATATCAGTATGTAGTGTCTCTACTTTAAAGAGTCCTCTCCTGCTGATGTTCAGGTGTATATCAGTATGTAGTGTCTCTACTTTAAAGAGTCCTCTCCTGCTGATGTTCAGGTGTATATCAGTATGTAGTGTCTCTACTTTAAAGAGTCCTCTCCTGCTGATGTTCAGGTGTATAGCAGTATGTAGTGTCTCTACTTTAAAGAGTCTTCTCCTGCTGATGTTCAGGTGTATATCAGTATGTAGTGTCTCTACTTTAAAGAGTCCTCTCCTGCTGATGTTCAGGTGTATATCAGTATGTAGTGTCTCTACTTTAAAGAGTCCTCTCCTGCTGATGTTCAGGTGTATATCAGTATGTAGTGTCTCTACTTTAAAGAGTCCTCTCCTGCTGATGTTCAGGTGTATAGCAGTATGTAGTGTCTCTACTTTAAAGAGTCCTCTCCTGCTGATGTTCAGGTGTATATCAGTATGTAGTGTCTCTACTTTAAAGAGTCCTCTCCTGCTGATGTTCAGGTGTATATCAGTATGTAGTGTCTCTACTTTAAAGAGTCCTCTCCTGCTGATGTTCAGGTGTATATCAGTATGTAGTGTCTCTACTTTAAAGAGTCCTTTCCTGCTGATGTTCAGGTGTATAGCAGTATGTAGTGTCTCTACTTTAAAGAGTCCTCTCCTGCTGATGTTCAGGTGTATATCAGTATGTAGTGTCTCTACTTTAAAGAGTCCTCTCCTGCTGATGTTCAGGTGTATATCAGTATGTAGTGTCTCTACTTTAAAGAGTCCTCTCCTGCTGATGTTCAGGTGTATATCAGTATGTAGTGTCTCTACTTTAAAGAGTCCTCTCCTGCTGATGTTCAGGTGTATATCAGTGTGTAGTGTCTCTACTTTAAAGAGTCCTCTCCTGCTGATGTTCAGGTGTATATCAGTATGTGGTGTATCTACTTTAAAGAGTCCTCTCCTGCTGATGTTCAGGTGTATATCAGTATGTAGTGTCTCTACTTTAAAGAGTCCTCTCCTGTTGATGTTCAGGTGTATATCAGTATGTAGTGTCTCTACTTTAAAGAGTCCTCTCCTGCTGATGTTCAGGTGTATATCAGTATGTAGTGTCTCTACTTTAAAGAGTCCTCTCCTGTTGATGTTCAGGTGTATATCAGTATGTATTGTCTCTACTTTAAAGAGTCCTCTCCTCCTGATGTTCAGGTGTATATCAGTATGTAGTGTCTCTACTTTAAAGAGTCCTCTCCTGCTGATGTTCAGGTGTATATCAGTATGTAGTGTCTCTACTTTAAAGAGTCCTCTCCTGCTGATGTTCAGGTGTATATCAGTATGTAGTGTCTCTACTTTAAAGAGTCCTCTCCTGCTGATGTTCAGGTGTATATCAGTTTGTAGTGTCTCTACTTTAAAGAGTCCTCTCCTGCTGATGTTCAGGTGTATATCAGTATGTAGCGTCTCTACTTTAAAGAGTCCTCTCCTGCTGATGTTCAGGTGTATATCAGTATGTAGTGTCTCTACTTTAAAGAGTCCTCTCCTGCTGATGTTCAGGTATATATCAGTATGTAGCGTCTCTACTTTAAAGAGTCCTCTCCTGCTGATGTTCAGGTGTATATCAGTATGTAGTGTCTCTACTTTAAAGAGTCCTCTCCTGCTGATGTTCAGGTGTATATCAGTATGTAGCGTCTCTACTTTAAAGAGTCCTCTCCTGCTGATGTTCAGGTGTATATCAGTATGTAGTGTCTCTACTTTAAAGAGTCCTCTCCTGCTGATGTTCAGGTGTATATCAGTATGTAGCGTCTCTACTTTAAAGAGTCCTCTCCTGCTGATGTTCAGGTGTATATCAGTATGTAGTGTCTCTACTTTAAAGAGTCCTCTCCTGC
>NW_027639454.1:0-17500 GCF_949606895.1 Notothenia rossii | reverse complement strand
CTGTCCTTAGACCCTCTGTCCTTAGACCCTCTGTCCTCAGACTCTCTTTCCTTAGACCCTCGGTCCTCAGACCCTCTGTCCTTAGACCCTCTGTCCTCAGACCCTCTGTCCTTAGACCCTCTGTCCTTAGACCCTCTGTCCTCAGACCCTCTGTCCTTAGACCCTCTGTCCTTAGACCCTCTATCCTCAGACCCTCTGTCCTTAGACCCTCTGTCCTTAGACCCTCACATCGTACAACCCACAGTTTAAAGGGGAACATGGAGAAACCTCAGGGAGAGCAACAGAGGAGGGATCCCTCTCCCAGGACGGACAGACGTGCAATAGATGCCGTGTGTAAATTGAAAAGATAATACATTTGCAACATAGGTAGTCCAAATGTTTGGAAATGCATGTGTGTATAATAAGAAGATGAATCCACGAGGATCTTTTTTTAAAAATTTTTGATATACTTTATTAATCCCCGTGGAGAAATTGTTTCTCTGCATTTGACCCATCCTAGTGTTAGGAGCAGTGTGTTGCCATTTTGAACGGCGCCCAGGGAGCAGTGTAGGGAACGGTGCCTTGCTCAGGGACACCTCGGTAGCACTTGGTCTTGCCGGGGCTTGAACTGGTAACCTTCCAGTTGCCAAGCCAAGTCCCTATCGACTTCTTCACCACCGCCCAATATATCCATCCATATCCATCCAGGACTTATGATCCAGGACTCGCGATCCATGACACAGGACCGCAGGATCATCCATGACTCCGGATCCCGGCGTATATAGACAGAGCTTGATAAGAAAAGGCTCTGGCTCCCATTGTACTTTCAGAGACTCTAGGAACAACCAACAACCCTGCATTCTTGGAACGCAATGCCCTAGTAGGAATATAGGGTATAATGAGTTCTTTAAGGTAAGATGGCGCCTGCCCATTAAGGGCTTTGTAGGCCAGAAGAAGAATTTTAAATTCTATCCTGTGTTCTATAGGGAGCCAGTGTAAGGCAGCCAGAACAGGAGTAATGTGGTCCCTTTTCCTAACTCTGGTTAGTACACGAGCTGCAGCATTTTGAATCAGCTGAAGAGACTTGACTGACTTCTTGGTACACCCTGATAATAAGGAGTTACAATAATCCAGCCTTGAAGTAACAAATGCATGGACTAGTTTCTCTGCATCGTTTTGAGGCAGTCCCTTGTCTGAGGCTATTAGAATGTCATTTGTGACTTTAACCAGAGCTGTCTCTGTGCTATGTTGTGTTCTAAAGCCAGACTGAAAATCTTCAAATAAATCATAGTTTTTTAAGTAATCACACAGCTGTTTTGCGACTGCTTTCTCAAGAATGTTTGAGAGGAACGGAAGATTAGAAATAGGTCTATAGTTGGCTAAAACCTCTGGATCGAGGTTGTGCTTTTTAAGAAGCGGTTTTATCACTGCTACTTTGAATGATTGTGGAACATAGCCTGATAATAAAGACATATTCATAATATTTAATAAAGAAGTGCTAATTAATGGAAAAACTTCTTTTAACAGCTTAGTTGGAATCGGGTCTAAGATACACGTTGATGGTTTAGAAGAGAGAATCATTGAATTTAATTGTTCAAGGTTTATGGCTGAAAAGCATTCTAGTTTACTATCTAGTGTAATATTAGAACTTACGTTTCCGGGAGCTGTTGATAACACTATACTGGTCAAAGGCAAGAGGTCATTGATTTTGTTTCTAAGAGTAACAATTTTATCGTTAAAAAAGCACATAAAATCATTCCTACTGAGTGCTATGGGAATAGAAGGCTCAGTCGAGCTGTGGCTCTCTGTCAGCCTGGCTACAGTGCTGAAAAGAAATCTTATTCTTATTCTCATCTATTAATGAAGAGTAGTATGCTGCTCTCGCTTTACGCAGTGCTTTCTTATATTCATTGAGAGTAATATGCCAAATTAAACCAGATTCTTCAAGTTTAGTGGAACGCCATATCCTTTCAAGTTGTCTCGACTTTTGCTTTATTTTGCGGGTTTGGGCATTATGCCATGGAGCTAATCTATGTTGTTTGATTTTCTTCTTTTTCAAAGGAGCAACAGAGTCTCATTTTATTCGCAGCGCATCTGTAGCACTATCAACAACATGATCAATTTGGGGTGGTGTACATTTTGTATAAGTTTCCTCCCCTACATGCAGACATGCTATCGAGTTAAGTATTGGTGGAATCTCTTCCTTAAATTTGGCTATAGCACTAACAGATAGGTTTCTGCTGCAGGAGCTTTTGGCTAATGCTTTGTAGTCTAGTAACAGTACTTCAAAAGTTACTAAGAAATGGTCGGATAAAGCAGGATTATGCGGTTCGACTAATAGTTGCTCAATTTCAATACCATAAGTCAGAACAAGGTGGAGAGTGTGATTATAGCAGTGGGTTGGTTTATTTACACTCTGACAGAAACCAACAGAATCTAATATAGAGTTAAATGCAACAGTGAGGCTATTTTTATCATCGTCAACATGAATATTAAAGTCACCTACGATAATTACTTTATCTTTTTTAAGAACCAAAGCTGATCAAAACTCAGAGAATTCTGATAAGAATTCTGAATAAGGACCTGGTGCACGGTACACTGTAACAAATAAGATTGGCTGCAAAGTTTTCCAGGTCGGATGCGTAAGACTGAAAATGAGGCTTTCAAAGGAGGTATCATTTAATTTTTGTTTAGTATTGATAAGTAAACTTGAGTCAAAGAATGCTGCAACTCCACCTCCTCGGCCCGTGCCTCGGGCAATATGAGTATTGATATGGCTGGGTGGAGTGGCCTCATTTATGCTGACATATTCTTCATGTCTCAACCAAGTTTCAGTGAGACAGCATATATCAATATTATAATCTGATATTAAATCATTTACCAGTATTGCTTTAGATGCTAGAGATCTTATGTTTAAGAGACCACATTTAATCTTCCTGTTTTGTTGCACTGTAGTAGTTGTTACATTTACTTTCATTAGGTTATTATGTACGACACCTCTATTAGGATTTACCTTAAATTGTCCTTGGGCAGACACACACACCGTTAATATTGGGTATTTTATTGGGTTCAGGATTCCTATGGATGACTGCCTAGGAGAGAGCGCAGAGAAGCGTGTAAGACTGCGACTCCGCCTGCTGGTCTCCATTCAGATCTTCTGTCGCCCTCTAGTGGCGTAACCAAAAATAACATTCTTTCACAACATTAAATGGCCAGACAAATTACCCAATAAAACACATAGTAATAGTTGATATATTGATTATTCTCACACCTCTGACCCCTGAACCCTGACCCCCGACTCACATCATTACCTGGTGTTGTTCAGTAGAATTACAGCCTTGATTCTGCCCAGTTTATGAGAGGAGGCTCAGCCAACAGCTGTCTGTGTTTCCTGTGAACAGTCAAACATATTCAGTTCTTTGATTTAAAGTCAAACTTCGTGAATCCTGTGGGCTACGACTCCCAGCATGCATTTCACTCATCGACCTCTATCCCCTGACTCGTTGTTCAGTACAATTACAGCCTCGATTCTGCACAGTTTATGTCAGGGGTGTCCAAACTACGGCCCAGGGGCCAAATGCGACCCGCGGCCCATTTTGAATCGCTCAGCTAATTCCAAAAGTATAATGAAATATGGCCCACAGTATGAAACGTGTGCTTGTGATATATTGTACTTCTTATATTTATACAAATATATTACACAGTGTTCATGCGTGGGTCTGTGTTTCCTGTAAAGAGTCAAACATATTCAGTTCTTTGTTTAAAGGTCTCCTATCATGCAGAATGCACTTTCTGATGTCTCCTCTACATCACCATGTGTCCCCGGTGTGTCCCCGGTGTGTCAGGAGACTCTCAAAGTGATGTCTCCTCTACATCCCCATGTGTCCCCGGTGTGTCAGGAGACTCTCAAAGTGATGTCTCCTCTACATCACCATGTGTCCCCGGTGTGTCCCCGGTTTGTCAGGAGACTCTCAAAGTGATGTCTCCTCTACATCCCCATGTGTCCCCGGTGTGTCCCCGGTGTGTCAGGAGACTCTCAAAGTGATGTCTTCTCTACATCACCATGTGTCCCCGGTATGTCAGGAGACTCTCAAAGTGATGTCTTCTCTACATCACCATGTGTCCCCGGTGTGTCAGGAGACTCTCAAAGTGATGTCTTCTCTACATCACCATGTGTCCCCGGTGTGTCAGGAGACTCACAAAGTGATGTCTTCTCTTCATCACCATGTGTCCCCGGTGTGTCGGGAGACTCACTAAGGGATGTCTTCTCCACATCCCCATGTGTCCCCGGTGTGTCAGGAGACTCACAAAGTGATGTCTTCTCTTCATCACCATGTGTCCCCGGTGTGTCCCTAGTGTGTCAGGAGACTCACAAAGTGATGTCTTCTCTACATCACCATGTGTCCCCGGTGTGTCCCTAGTGTGTCAGGAGACTCACAAAGTGATGTCTTCTCTTCATCACCATGTGTCCCCGGTGTGTCAGGAGACTCACAAAGTGATGTCTTCTCTTCATCACCATGTGTCCCCGGTGTGTCCCTAGTGTGTCAGGAGACTCACAAAGTGATGTCTTCTCTTCATCACCATGTGTCCCCGGTGTGTCAGGAGACTCACAAAGTGATGTCTTCTCTTCATCACCATGTGTCCCCGGTGTGTCCCTAGTGTGTCAGGAGACTCACAAAGTGATGTCTTCTCTACATCACCATGTGTCCCCGGTGTGTCCCTAGTGTGTCAGGAGACTCACAAAGTGATGTCTTCTCTTCATCACCATGTGTCCCCGGTGTGTCCCTAGTGTGTCAGGAGACTCACAAAGTGATGTCTTCTCCACATCCCCATGTGTCCCCGGTGTGTCAGGAGACTCACAAAGTGATGTCTTCTCCACATCACCATGTGTCCCCGGTGTGTCAGGAGACTCTCAAAGTGATGTCTTCTCTTCATCACCATGTGTCCCCGGTGTGTCAGGAGACTCACAAAGTGATGTCTTCTCTACATCCCCATGTGTCCCCGGTGTGTCCCCGGTGTGTCAGGAGACTCACAAAGTGATGTCTTCTCCACATCCCCATGTGTCCCCGGTGTGTCAGGAGACTCACAAAGTGATGTCTTCTCTACATCACCATTTGTCCCCGGTGTGTCAGGAGACTCACAAAGTGATGTCTTCTCTTCATCACCATGTGTCCCCGGTGTGTCCCCGGTGTGTCAGGAGACTCACTAAGTGATGTCTTCTCTTCATCACCATTTGTCCCCGGTGTGTCAGGAGACTCACAAAGTGATGTCTTCTCTTCATCACCATGTGTCCCCGGTGTGTCAGGAGACTCACAAAGTGATGTCTTCTCTACATCACCATTTGTCCCCGGTGTGTCAGGAGACTCACAAAGTGATGTCTTCTCTTCATCACCATGTGTCCCCGGTGTGTCAGGAGACTCACAAAGTGATGTCTTCTCTTCATCACCATGTGTCCCCGGTGTGTCAGGAGACTCACAAAGTGATGTCTTCTCTACATCCCCATGTGTCCCCGGTGTGTCAGGAGACTCACAAAGTGATGTCTTCTCTACATCACCATGTGTCCCCGGTGTGTCCCCGGTGTGTCAGGAGACTCACAAAGTGATGTCTTCTCTACATCCCCATGTGTCCCCGGTGTGTCCCCGGTGTGTCAGGAGACTCACAAAGTGATGTCTTCTCTTCATCACCATGTGTCCCCGGTGTGTCAGGAGACTCAAAAAGTGTCAGGAAATAAACCCCTCTCTCTTTTCCTACTAAACAGATGACCTCCCCCGGATGGCGAGGGCGGAGCCCGGTGCCGTGGGGGGGGCCCAGAGCCCGGTGGAGCAGGACCAGGTTCTGATGGAGCAGGACCAGGTGGATCAGAGGGGCCGGCGATGGAGGACTTTCAACATCTCCGGACACCAGTTCCAGGTCAACATGAGCGTCCTGGAGCCCTACCTGCAGGTGCTGTCCCACGGAGGTCAGAGGTCACACACTGTGTTAACATTCATATCTGTGGACATTTAGACATCAGCTACGACCCTGAGACACTCAATTCAACACACCTGTTGCCCCTGAACCACACCTGTTACCCCCGAAACACACATGAAACACCTGAAACACACATGAAACACCTGAAACACACATGAAACACCTGAAACACACATGAAACACCTGAAACACACCTGTTACCCCTGAAACACACATGAAACACCTGAAACACACCTGTTACCCCTGAAACACACATGAAACACCTGAAACACACCTGTTACCCCTGAAACACACATGAAACACCTGAAACACACCTGTTACCCCTGAAACACACATGAAACACCTGAAACACACCTGTTACCCCTGAAACACACCTGAAACACCTGAAACACACATGAAACACCTGAAACACATGAAACACCTGAAACACACATGAAACACCTGAAACACACATGAAACACCTGAAACACACATGAAACACCTGAAACACACATGAAACACCTGAAACACACCTGTTACCCCTGAAACACACATGAAACACCTGAAACACACATGAAACACCTGAAACACACCTGTTACCCCTGAAACACACATGAAACACCTGAAACACATGAAACACCTGAAACACACATGAAACACCTGAAACACACATGAAACACATGAAACACCTGAAACACACATGAAACACCTGAAACACCTGAAACACACATGAAACACCTGAAACACATGAAACACCTGAAACACACATGAAACACCTGAAACACATGAAACACCTGAAACACACATGAAACACCTGAAACACATGAAACACCTGAAACACACATGAAACACCTGAAACACACGAAACACCTGAAACACACATGAAACACCTGAAACACACATGAAACACCTGAAACACATGAAACACCTGAAACACACGAAACACCTGAAACACACGAAACACCTGAAACACACGAAACACCTGAAACACACATGAAACACCTGAAACACACATGAAACACCTGAAACACATGAAACACCTGAAACACACGAAACACCTGAAACACACGAAACACCTGAAACACATGAAACACCTGAAACACACATGAAACACCTGAAACACATGAAACACCTGAAACACACGAAACACCTGAAACACACGAAACACCTGAAACACATGAAACACCTGAAACACATGAAACACCTGAAACACACATGAAACACCTGAAACACATGAAACACCTGAAACACATGAAACACCTGAAACACATGAAACACCTGAAACACACATGAAACACCTGAAACACATGAAACACCTGAAACACCTGAAACACACGAAACACCTGAAACACATGAAACACCTGAAACACACGAAACACCTGAAACACACGAAACACCTGAAACACATGAAACACCTGAAACACACATGAAACACCTGAAACACACATGAAACACCTGAAACACACATGAAACACCTGAAACACATGAAACACCTGAAACACATGAAACACCTGAAACACACATGAAACACCTGAAACACATGAAACACCTGAAACACACATGAAACACCTGAAACACACCTGTCGTGGCTTCCTTCCTTGATTTTCCATCAAGCCACTAGACGCCTTAAACAGACAGTTCTAACTCGTTTCTTTCCTTAAATGACTCACAGTTTGAAGTGCGGCTTGGCCTCCGATGGTTTAGAAGATGTTGTGATGTGTTTGCTCAAAAGTTAATAACAAACTTTTGCACATGCAACAAAGAAAATAGGCCTTTACAACAACTTAGGTATTCTATCTTTCGTGATAATGCTTATAACTTCACAACTTAAAGGGTACTTGTACGGTTTGTGTGTACGTGTACGTGTACGGTTACAAACTGTTCCTCGACGGCGTCTCTCAACAGGTTGCCCATCACTGTGGCTTTAGCACAGGCGCCGTGGGAATTGTAGTCCTTTATGGTGCGTTGACTACAGACGTCACAACTAGATGGCCTTTCTTATCAAATAAAAATACTGGCTCTAACAATACCTGTAACACACCTGTAACACCTGAAACACACCTGAAACACACCTGAAACACACCTGTAACACACCTGAGACATCTGAAACACACCTGTAACACACCTGAAACACACCTGAAACACACCTGAAACACACCTGTAACACACCTGAGACATCTGAAACACACCTGTAACACACCTGAGACATCTGAAACACACCTGTAACACACCTGTTACACCTGAAACACCCCTGAAACACACCTGAGACATCTGAAACACACCTGTAACACCTGAAACACCCCTGCAACACACCTGAAACACACCTGAGACATCTGAAACACACCTGTAACACACCTGAGACATCTGAAACACACCTGTAACACACCTGTTACACCTGAAACACCCCTGAAACACACCTGAGACATCTGAAACACACCTGTAACACCTGAAACACCCCTGCAACACACCTGAGACATCTGAAACACACCTGTAACACCTGAAACACACCTGAGACATCTGAAACACACCTGTAACACCTGAAACACACCTGAAACACACCTGAGATATCTGAAACAGCTGTAACACCTGAAACACACCTGAAACACACCTGAGACATCTGAAACACACCTGAAACTCACCTGAAACACCTGAAACATCTGAAACACACCTGAAACACACCTGAGACATCTGAAACACACCTGTAACACCTGAAACACACCTGAGATATCTGAAACACCTGTAACAGCTGAAACACACCTGAAACACACCTGAGACATCTGAAACACCTGAAACATCTGAAACACACCTGAAACTCACCTGAAACATCTGAAACACACCTGAAACACACCTGAAACATCTGAAACACACCTGAAACACACCTGAAACACACCTGAGACCCAGCTGTAACACACCTGTAACACACATGTAACACACCTGTAACACCTGAAACACACCTGGAACACCTGAAACACACCTGAACCACACCTGAGACATCTGAAACACCTGAAACACACCTGTAACACCTGAAACACACCTGAGACATCTGAAACACACCTGTAACACACCTGTAACACCTGAAACACACCTGGAACACCTGAAACACACCTGTAACACACCTGGAACACCTGAAACAGACTTGTAACACACTTGAAACACCTGAAAAACATCTGTAACACCTGAAACACACCTGAGACATCTGAGACACATATGTAACACACCTGTAACACACCTGTAACACACCTGAAACACCTGTAACACCTCAAACACACCTGAGACATCTGAAACACACCTGTAACACACCTGTAACACCTGTAACACACATGTAACACCTGTAACATACCTGAAACACACCTGAGACATCTGAAACACACCTGAGACACACCTGAGACATCTGAAACACACCTGAGACACACCTGAGACATCTGAAACACACCTGTAACACCTGAAACATCTGAAACACACCTGAGACACACCTGAAACACACCTGAGACACACCTGAAACACACCTGTAACACCCGTAACACACCTGAGACATCTGAAACACACCTGAGACATCTGAAACACACCTGAGACACACCTGTAACACACCTGTAGCACACCTGTAACACACCTGAAACACCTGAAACACACCTGTAACCCCTGAAACACACCTGAAACACACCTGAGGCATCTGAAACACACCTGTAGCACACCTGTAACAAACCTGACACATCTGAAACACACCTGTAGCACACCCGAGACATCTGAAACACCTGTAACACCTGAAACATCTGAAACACACCTGAAACACACCTGAGACATCTGAAACACCTGAAACACACCTGAAACTCACCTGAAACACCTGAAACATCTGAAACACACCTGAAACACACCTGAAACACACCTGAGACCCAGCTGTAACACACCTGTAACACCTGAAACACACCTGGAACACCTGAAACACACCTGGAACACCTGAAACACACCTGAACCACACCTGAGACATCTGAAACACCTGAAACACACCTGTAACACCTCAAACACACCTGAGACACCTGAAACACACCTGGAACACATGAAACACACCTGTAACACACTTGAAACACCTGAAAAACACCTGTAACACCTGAAACACACCTGTAACACACCTGTAACACACCTGTAACACTTGAAACACACCTGGAACACCTGAAACACACCTGTAACACACTTGAAACACCTGAAAAACACCTGTAACACCTGAAACACACCTGAGACATCTGAGACAGATATGTAACACACCTGTAACACACCTGAAACACCTGTAACACCTCTAACACACCTGAAACACACCTGAGACATCTGAAACACACCTGTAACACACCTGTAACACCTGTAACACACATGTAACACCTGTAACACACCTGAAACACACCTGAGACATCTGAAACACACCTGAGACACACCTGAGACATCTGAAACATACCTGTAACACCTGAAACATCTGAAACACACCTGAGACACACCTGAAACACCTGAAACACACCTGTAACACCTGAAACACACCTGTAACACCCGTAACACACCTGAGACATCTGAAACACACCTGAGACATCTGAAACACACCTGAGACACACCTGTAACACACCTGTAGCACACCTGTAACACACCTGAAACACCTGAAACACACCTGTAACCCCTGAAACACACCTGAAACACACCTGAGGCATCTGAAACACACCTGTAACACCTGAAACACCTGAAACAAACCTGACACATCTGAAACACACCTGTAGCACACCTGTACCACACCTGAAACACCTGTAACACACCTGAAACACACCTGAGACATCTGAAACACACCTGAGACACAACTGTAACACACCTGAAACACCTGAAACACACCTGTAACACCTGAAACACACCTGAAACACACCTGAGGCATCTGTAACACACCTGAAACACCTGAAACAAACCTCACACATCTGAAACACACCTGTAGTACACCTGAAACACACCTGAGACATCTGAAACACACCTGAGACACACCTGTAACACACCTGTAGCACACCTGTAACACACCTGAAACACCTGAAACACACCTGTAACCCCTGAAACACACCTGAAACACACCTGAGGCATCTGAAACACACATGTAACACCTGAAACACCTGAAACAAACCTGACACATCTGAAACACACCTGTAGCACACCTGTACCACACCTGAAACACCTGTAACACACCTGTAACACACCTGAAACACACCTGAGACATCTGAAACACACCTGAGACACAACTGTAACACACCTGAAACACCTGAAACACACCTGTAACACCTGAAACACACCTGAAACACACCTGAGGCATCTGTAACACACCTGAAACACCTGAAACAAACCTCACACATCTGAAACACACCTGTAGTACACCTGAAACACACCTGAGACATCTGAAACACACCTGAGACATCTGAAACACACCTGTAACACCTGTAACACACCTGAAACACACCTGAGACACACCTGTAATACAACTGAAACACCTGAAACACACCTGAAACACACCTGAGGCATCTGAAACACACCTGTAACACACCTGAAACACCTGAAACAAACCTGACACATCTGAAACACACCTGTAGCACACCTGTAGCACACCTGTAACACACCTGAAACACCTGTAACACACCTGTAACACACCTGAAACACACCTGAGACACACCTGTAACACACCTGTAACACCTGTAACACCTGAAACACCCCTGATATCCATGTCAGACTGACTCCTCTCTGTGATTGGCTGTCAGGTTACTACGGAGACGAGATGAACGCTGTCATCCTGTTCACTTCCTGTTACCTGCCAGAAAACACAGTGGAGGACTACGATTATGTGATGGACAACCTGTTCAGGTGAGCAAACAGGAAGTGGCAGCGAGTTAGCAAAGGGTTCGAATGTGGACATTTCTCATATTTCTTTACAAACTTTTGTCACAAATAATTGTGTGTGTGTGTGTGTTCCTGCAGGTACATCATGGGCACGTTGGATCTGATGGTGTCGGAGAACTACCTGCTGGTGTACCTGTGTGCGATGGCCCCCAGGAACAAGCTGCCCTCCATCAAGTGGCTGAAACAGTGCTACACCTCCATCGACCGCAGGTACGCTGCATTCACTCACAGCGACAGCTGCAGCCGGGCGGAGACAACTGTCTGACATGGTGTGTGTGTGTGTGTGTGTGTGTGTGTGTGTGTGTGTGTGTGTGTGTGTGTGTGTGTGTGTGTGTGTGTGTGTGTGTGTGTGTGTGTGTGTGTGTGTGTGTGTGTGTGTGTGTGTGTGTGTGTGTGTGTGTGTGTGTGTGTGTGTGTGTGTGTGTGTGTGTGTGTGTGTGTGTAGGCTGAAGAAGGATCTAAAGGGGCTGCTGGTGGTCCATCCTGCCTGGTACATCCGAGCTCTGCTCATCGTGGTCAAACCCTTCATCAGGTCCTTATTATTATTATTGTTGTTGTTGTTATTGTTTATTATTATCAGTATTATTGTCATTGTTGTTATTATTATTAACATTGTGACCCCCCCTCCCAATTAGTGAGAAATTTGGCAGGAAGATCCGGTTCATCCAGACGCTGCAGGAGCTGTCAGAGCTCGTTCCCACAGACAGACTGCAGATACCTGACGCTGTGAGACAGTGAGAGACACACACACACACACACACACACACACACACACACACACACACACACACACACACACACACACACACACACACACACACACACACACACACACACACACACACTCTGTGCCTCCCCCCATTAACACTTCCTGTATTGCAGGTTCGATGCGGGGCTGAGGAGATGACGGTCTGAGGTCACTTCCTGTACAGAACCAGATCAGAGACTCTTTATTTATACTGTCTGTAACTCAGGGTTTGATGTGTGGGGGGGGTTGATGTTTTGGGGGGGGGTTGGTGTGTGTGGGGGGGGGTTGATGTTTGGGGGGGGTTGATGTTTGGGGGGGGTTGATGTGTGTGACTCAGAGGTCGCGCGGCTGTGGAGAAGAACGTGTTGCCCACATTCTGTTACTGAGTTTAGGCTAGTTAGCTAGCAGGTTGATTGTTTCGGGTGCAGTCACTTTGCCTCCACTTGCTGTTCAAATAAATGTTGAAAGAAAAAGTCAATCTGTTAACAGTTCTGTTTCATATGGGTGTTGAGAGATGTATCCATAGACTTTGTTAAGGTTGAGTGAAGCAAGCAGGACCCAAATGCAGATAACACTGATAATACCTTTATTTCAAGGATAATAATATAATTTGGACGAACAGAACACTCCCGGTGAACTCAGTCCCCAACAAAAGACGAACCAACACTGAACACAGGAAGAGACAAGACTAAATACAGGGAGGGGTAATCACGAGACGAGAAACAGCTGGGCAGGGGAGGAGAAACACGAGGGCCACAGGTGAACACAATTAGACAATTAGACACACCACTAGGGCCACCAGGGTGGGTGGAGGGGGTCAGGAGGACGGGAGGGGCCAATGGAGTCCATGGAGGGGCGAAGGCCACAGCGGGCGAACTCAGGGGGCCGAGCATGAGGGTGAAGGCAGCGGCAGGAAGAGTCAGGGGGCTGGGCCCGAGGGCGAGGACCGCGGCCGGGAAAGTCAGGGGGCTGGGCTCGAGGGCGAAGACCGCGGCTCTCAGGGGGCCGAGCATTAGGTCGAAGGCCACGGCACTCAGGGGTGTGTGTGTGTGTGTGTGTGTGTGTGTGTGTGTGTGTGTGTGTGTGTGTGTGTGTGTGTGTGTGTGTGTGTGTGTGTGTGTGTGTGTGTGTGTGTGTGTGTGTGTGTGTGTGTGTGTGTGTGTGTGTGTGTGTGTGTGTGTGTGTGTGTGTGTGTGTGTGTGTGTGTGTCTGTGTCTGTGTCTGTGTCTGTGTGTGTGTGTGTGATGCGGTTGTTTGCCCCGCTGCAGCTGTTCCCGCTCTATGTATAAGTAGTATTAATAAATATGAACCTGCTGAATATCTAAAGTGAGGATGTCACGTTACATCGAGCGTGACTCATGACTGATGGTGAAGATGGAAGATGTTCTTGAGTAAGTGTGTTCTGTAAAGTGACACAACCACTACACAACCACTACACAACCACTACACAACCACTACACAACCTCTACACAACCACTACACAACCACTACACAACCACTACACAACCTCTACACAACCACTACACAACCTCTACACAACCACTACACAACCTCTACACAACCACTACACAACCTCTACACAACCACTACACAACCTCTACACAACCTCTACACAACCACTACACAACCACTACACAACCTCTACACAACCACTACACAACCACTACACAACCTCTACACAACCTCTACACAACCACTACACAACCACTACACAACCACTACACAACCTCTACACAACCACTACACAACCTCTACACAATCTCTACACAACCTCTACACAACCTCTACACAACCACTACACAACCACTACACAACCTCTACACGACCACTACACGACCTCTACACAACCACTACACCACCTCTACACAACCACTACACAACCACTACACAACCACTACACAACCTCTACACAACCACTACACAACCTCTACACAACCACTACACAACCTCTACACAACCACTACACAACCACTACACAACCTCTACACCATCTCTACACAACCTCTACACAACCTCTACACAACCACTACACAACCTCTACACAACCACTACACAACCTCTACACAACCACTACACAACCTCTACACAACCACTACACAACCACTACACAACCTCTACACAATCTCTACACAACCTCTACACAACCTCTACACAACCTCTACACAACCACTACACAATCTCTACACAACCTCTACACAACCTCTACACAACCTCTACACACCCCTCCTCCTCCTCTCACTCTCACCCCTCCTCCTCCTCCTCTCACTCTCACCCCACCTCCTCCTCCTCCTCTCACTCTCACCCCACCTCCTCCTCCTCCTCTCACTCTCACCCCACCTCTTCCTCCTCTCACTCTCACACCCACCTCTCCTCCTCTCACTCTCACCCCACCTCCTCCTCCTCCTCTCACTCTCACCCCTCCTCCTCCTCCTCTCACTCTCACCCCACTTCTACTCCTCTCACTCTCACCCCACCTCTTCCTCCTCTCACTCTCACCCCACCTCTTCCTCCTCTCACTCTCACCCCACCTCTTCCTCCTCTCACTCTCACCCCACCTCCTCCTCCTCCTCTCACTCTCACCCCACCTCTTCCTCCTCTCACTCTCACCCCACCTCTTCCTCCTCTCACTCTCGCCCCACCTCTTCCTCCTCTCACTCTCACCCCACCTCCTCTTCCTCCTCTCACTCTCACCCCACCTCTCCTCCTCTCACTCTCACCCCACCTCCTCCTCCTCTCACTCTCACCCCACCTCCTCCTCCTCTCACTTCACCCCACCTCTTCCTCCTCTCACTCTCACCCCACCTCTTCCTCCTCTCACTCTCACCCCACCTCTTCCTCCTCTCACTCTCACACCCACCTCTCCTCCTCTCACTCTCACCCCACCTCCTCTCCTCCTCTCACTCTCACCCCACCTCCTCCTCCTCTCACTCTCACCCCACCTCTCCTCCTCTCACTCTCACCCCACCTCTTCTCCTCTCACTCTCACCCCACCTCCTCTCCTCCTCTCACTCTCACCCCACCTCTTCCTCCTCTCACTCTCACCCCACCTCTCCTCCTCTCACCCCACCTCCTCCTCCTCTCACTCTCACCCCACCTCCTCCTCCTCCTCCTCTCACTCTCACCACACCTCCTCCTCCTCTCACTCTCACCCCACCTCTTCCTCCTCTCACTCTCACCCCACCTCCTCCTCCTCCTCCTCTCACTCTCACCCCACCTCCTCCTCCTCTCACTCTCACCCCACCTCTTCCTCCTCTCACTCTCACCCCACCTCCTCATCCTCTCACTCTCACCCCATCTCTTCCTCCTCTCACTCTCACCCACCTCCTCCTCCTCTCACTCTCACCCCACCTCTTCCTCCTCTCACTCTCACCCCAGCTCTTCCTCCTCTCACTCTCACCCCATCTCTTCCTCCTCTCACTCTCACCCCACCTCCTCCTCCTCTCACTCTCACCCCACCTCTTCCTCCTCTCACTCTCACCCCACCTCCTCCTCCTCTCACTCTCACCCCATCTCTTCCTCCTCTCACTCTCACCCCACCTCCTCCTCCTCTCACTCTCACCCCATCTCTTCCTCCTCTCACTCTCACCCCACCTCCTCCTCCTCTCACTCTCACCCCATCTCTTCCTCCTCTCACTCTCACCCCACCTCCTCCTCCTCTCACTCTCACCCCACCTCCTCCTCCTCTCACTCTCACCCCACCTCTTCCTCCTCTCACTCTCACCCCACTCTCTCCTCCTCTCACTCTCACCCCACCTCTTCCTCCTCTCACTCTCACCCCACCTCCTCCTCCTCCTCTTACTCTCACCCCACCTCTTCCTCCTCTCACTCTCACCCCTCCTCTTCCTCCTCTCACTCTCACCCCACCTCGCTCTCTACTCTCACCCCTCCTCTCCTCTCACTCTCACCCCACCTTCCTCCTCTCACTCACCCCACCTCGTCCTCCGCTCACTCTCACCCCACTCCTCCTCCTCTCACTCTCACCCCACCTCTTCCTCCTCCTCTTACTCACCCCACCTCTTCCTCCTCTCACTCTCACCCCACCTCTTCCTCCTCTCACTCTCACCCACCTCCTCCTCCTCCTCCTCTCACTCTCACCCCACCTCTTCCTCCTCTCACTCTCACCCCACCTCCTCCTCCTCCTCTCACTCTCACCCCACCTCTTCCTCCTCTCACTCTCACCCCACCTCTTCCTCCTCTCACTCTCACCCCACCTCCTCCTCCTCCTCTCACTCTCACCCCACCTCCTCCTCCTCCTCTCGACTCTCACCCCACCTCTTCCTCCTCTCACTCTCACCCCACCTCTTCTCCTCTCACTCAGCCCTCCTCTTCCTCCTCTCACTCTCACCCACCTCCTCCTCCTCCTCTCACTCTCACCCCACCTCTTCCTCCTCTCACTCTCACCCCACCTCTTCCTCCTCTCACTCTCACCCAACCTCTTCCTCCTCTCACTCTCACCCCACCTCTTCCTCCTCTCACTCTCACCCCACCTCTTCCTCCTCTCACCCCAACTCCTCCTCCTCTCACTCTCACCCCACCTCTTCCTCCTCTCACTCTCACCCCACCTCCTCCTCCTCCTCTCACTCTCACCCCACCTCTTCCTCCTCTCACTCTCAACCCACCTCTTCCTCCTCTCACTCTCACCCTACCTCCTCCTCCTCTCACTCTCACCCACCTCTTCCTCCTCTCACTCTCACCCCACCTCCTCCTCCTCTCACTCTCACCCCACCTTCCTCCTCTCACTCTCACCCCACCTCCTCCTCCTCTCACTCTCACCCCACCTCTCCTCCTCTCACTCTCACCCCAACTCCTCCTCCTCCTCTCACTCTCACCCCACCTCTTCCTCCTCTCACTCTCACCCCACCTCCTCCTCCTTTCACTCTCACCCACCTCTTCCTCCTCTCAGTCTCACCCCACCTCCTC
>NW_027639455.1:0-25370 GCF_949606895.1 Notothenia rossii | reverse complement strand
AGTTTGTATCATACAACAATAAAACTCATAGAACAAGCGAAGTACTTACAGTAAGTAAATGTACTTTCTTACTTTCGAGCACAGGGTCTGAATGACTTGATGAGTTATTATGCTTTAGTTACAACTGATGATGACAGCTCGAGCCCTAACTCATCAGCAGCTCAAACATGGTGGCCAATGTTGAACGGGTTGAAGGGTAAACATGGCGCTTTAGCATCATTTGTGTTGGGAGGGAGAACGTGAACTCCTGCCCATGCAGCTTTTATCACGTTCTCCCTTCAAACAAAGCACTCCAGGATGGGATTGGAAACATAGACGTAACTACTTGTAATCAGGGTCTGCTACGGTTGTTTTGGTTTGCACCCAAGTGTGAAGGCCGAGCTACAATAGCAACAAAACTGAAGGGACTAGGAACATTTCCAAGTTTTCAAACAGCTGCTGCAAACAAACCAGGTGTGAAAAGGCTGTCATGTACATTCGAATGCACCTTAGTTGGCCGTGTTCTGGCTGTATATACTATGTAGAATCTCAGCATTAAAATGACCTTAAACAACCAGACCTACGTTATATACACTGAACAAAAATATAAATGCAACACTTTTGTTTTTGCTCCCATTTTCATGAGATGAACTCAAAGATCTAAAACATTTTCTATATACACAAAATCACCATTTCTCTCAAATATTGTTCAAATCTGAAAAAATCTTTGATAGTGTGCACTTCTCCTTTGCCGAGATAATCCATCCAACCTCACAGGTGTGGCATATCAAGATGCTGATTAGACAGCATGATTATTGCACAGGTGTGCCTTAGGCTGGCCACAATAAAAGGCCACTCTGAAACGTGCAGATTTGCTTTATTGGGGGGGTCTGGGGGGGTTCAAAAACCCTAGGGTTAAACCCTAACCCTAACATGTCACCCATCTCCTTCGCATAGAGTTGATCAGGTTGTTGATTGTGGCCTGTGGAATGTTAGTCCACTCCTCTTCAATGGCTGTGCGAAGTTGCTGGATATTGGCAGCAACTGGAACACGCTATCGTATACGCCGATCTAGAGCATCCCAAACATGCTCAATTGGTGAAGGGTTAGGGTTAGGGTTAGGGTTAAACTGACTGGTTTTCGGACCCCCCCAGACCCCCCCAATAAAGCAAAATTGCACGTTTCAGAGTGGCCTTTTATTGTGGCCAGCCTAAGGCACACCTTTGCAATAATCATGCCGTCTAATCAGCATCTTGATATGCCACACCTGTGAGGTGGGATGGATTATCTCGGCAAAGGAGAAGTGCACACTATAACCGATTTTTTCAGATTTGTGAACAATATTTGAGAGAAATGGTTATTTTGTGTATATAGAAAATGTTTTAGATCTTTGAGTTCATCTCATGAAAAATGGGAGCAAAAACAAAAGTGTTGCATTTATATTTTTGTTCAGTGTATGTTGTAGGGATGTGTACTTGCATTATCAACAGATGTTTTCAACAGTTTCCAAACCTGAAGAAGAAACAGCTTGAAACAGTGTTTTTTGTTTGTACACACCATGTTTGTTTTGGGTGGAGGAAACATTTGACAATAATTCGGCTCCTGATAAAAACCTCCTGAATGTCTCGATGTGACGTTATCAGAGGATTTGAGGCAGTAATTCCTGTTTGTTACAATTTAAAATTGCGCGGTCAGTTTGTTTTGGAAACCTCTACAATGTATATCTTGTTATTGATGTACACTTAATAAATTCTTATTAGGGGATTCTCACCTCAATGAGTGCAATGACAAGTCCCATGATCCCATGCTTCTTTACAACACCACAAAGTTGTGTCTTTTGTTATTGCTTTGAGTAGGAGAACTATGTTGGCAGAAAATTGGATAATTAGCATTTTAACTTTCCACCTTGTTTTCCCGCCAGACGCTGCACTGTGTCAACCCAGAGAATGAGAACGCCCAAGAGGTGACGGTCAAGTGTCTGAACTGCGACACCATCACTCAGGTCAAGGAGAAGCTGCTCGATGCGGTGTACAAAGGCAGCCCCGACTCACAGAGGCCCAAAGCCTCTGATATGGACCTGGGTAAGAGCCTCAGTACTGTACCTGCAACTGTATGATACACAGCTGTAGTAACTGGCCAAGGTTATGTAACAAATGGTAAGGTTCATTACTTTAAACTTCTGATTCCTCTTCCTGAAGAATGGCGCCAAGGTCGGATGGCCAGAATCATTCTGCAAGATGAAGATGTCACCACTAAAATCGACAATGACTGGAAACGACTCAACACTCTGGCTCACTATCAGGTACAGACGAGCACCAAAAGCAGCCACGAGCCAGAGTTTGAACAGCTAGGCTGGTTCATCCACTGAATATTCCTGTGTGTGTTCTGGTGTTCAGGTTACAGACGGCTCACTGATCGCCCTGGTGCCAAAGCAGAACTCTGCCTATAACATCTCCAACTCCTCCACCTTCACCAAGAGCCTCAGCAGATATGGTGAGACCTCCATTCTCCATTTGACTTGACCCTATTTAAATCATTCTGTCACTGATTCCCATCCCTCCCCCCCAAATCCTCTCACTCCTCCATTTGCTCTTTGGTTATCGTGGCCATGATTGGGCTCCATTCTTTGTGAAAGGCAATCCTTTTTTTATCCATCGCTATCAGCCCAGGCCAAGGCTATTTCAGGGCCGCTTCCAAGCAGCCCGTAAATGACAGGCATTAAAGTAGACACCTCGATACCCAGCTGATGGAGTGTACGAGAGAAAGAGAGAACACCTGGCACTCAGCGATAGTCAGAGGCCCTGCATCAATATGGTAGACTTCACTGGACAATTCAACTATTTAAAAGATAAATGACTCTGATACAAAATGGGGTGTAACACTCAGGCATGCAATGCTGTAATCATTGTTACTGATCTAGACTAGACTAACAGCAACCTGGATTCCTTATAAAAGTACATACCAAATGAAGGTTAGTATGTCCATCTTTTTTATCCATGTGTAATATGAAAAGAATATACCTTCTCGGGTATCATTTGTACCTTTATTGGACACTGTAGCAATACAGGACTGTCTCAGAAAATTAGAATATTGTGATAAAGTTCTTTATTTTCTGTAATGCAATTAAAAAAAGCAAAAACGTCATACATTCTGGATTCATTACAAATCAACTGAAATATTGCAAGCCTTTTATTATTTTAATATTGCTGATTATGGCATACAGCTTAAGAAAACTCAAATATCCTATCTCTAAATATTAGAATATCATGAAAAAGTATACTAGTAGGGTGTTCAACGAATCACTTGAATCGTCTAATTAACTCGAAACACCTGCAAGGGTTTCCTGAGCCTTGAAAAACACTCAGCTTGGTTCAGTAAACTAAATCACAAGTATGGGGAAGACTGCTGATCTGACTGCTGTCCAGAGGACCGTCATTGACACCCTCCATCAGGAGGGTAAGACACAAAAAGAAATTTCTCAAAGAGCAAGCTGTTCACAGAGTGCAGTTTCAAAGCACATCCACAAAAAGTCTGTTGGAAGGGGGAAATGTGGCAGGAAACGCTGCACAACCAAGAGAGATGACCGCAGCCTTAACAGCATTGTGAAGAAGAGTCGCTTCCAGAATTTGGGGGAGCTTCAAAGACAGTGGACTGAAGCTGGAGTCCAGGTATCAAAAGTCACTGTTCACAGACGTGTCCGGGAAATGGGCTACAATAGCCGTATTCCCATGGTCAAGCCACTTCTGAACTCAAGACAACGGAAGAGGCGTCTGACTTGGGCTAAGGAAAAGAAGCACTGGACAGTTGCACAGTGGTCCAAAGTCCTCTTTTCAGACGAAAGCAAGTTTTGTATTTCATTTGGAAGTCAAGGCGCCAGAGTCTGGAGAAAGGCTGGAGAGGAGCAAAATCCAAGTTGCTTGAAATCCAGTGTGAAGTTCCCACAGTCAGCGATGGTTTGGGGAGCCATGTCAGCTGCTGGTGTTGGTCCACTGTGTTTCATCAAGCCCAGAGTAAATGCAGCTGTGTACCAAGAGATTTTAGAGCACTACATGCTTCCGTCTGCTGAAAAGCTCTATGGAGATGAGGAATTCATTTTCCAGCATGATCTGGCACCTGCCCACAGTGCCAAAACCACCAGTAACTGGTGTACTGACCATGGCATTACTGTCCTCGATTGGCCTGCAAATTCCCCTGACCTGAACCCCATAGAGAATATGTGGGGTATTGTGAAGAAGAAGCTGAAAGACACCAGACCCAACAATGCTAATGAGCTAAAGGCCGCTATTGAAGCATCCTGGGCATCCATAACACCTCAGCAATGCCACAGGCTGATTGCCTCCATGCCACGCCGCATTGATGCAGTAATCCGTGCAAAAGGATTCCCAACCAAGTACTGAGTGCATTAATGGACATTTTCAAATGTTTGATTGTGTTTTGCTGTTATAAATCTTTTTTTTTTACTTGGTCTGAGGAACTATTCTAATTTTTTGAGATAGGATTTTTGAGTTTTCTTAAGCTGTATGCCATAATCAGCAATATTAAAATAATAAAAGGCTTGCAATATTTCAGTTGATTTGTAATGAATCCAGAATGTATGACATTTTTGTTTTTTTAATTGCATTACAGAAAATAAAGAACTTTATCACAATATTCTAATTTTCTGAGACAGTCCTGTAGACAGGAAACAGGGGTCGAACATGCGACAAACAGCCCTTCATTTATGCATTAGGCATTCTAACCATTATGCTTCTGAGCACCCCAAAACAGGCACAAGCTTTTTCCGTTGTGGGCCGTGTTTGATGATTATATACTGAAAATAGCAGGAGAGTGAGAGACCGCTCTTTTTCCCCACCAATCCAATTTCTGTATTTAGGCCCTCGAACAATTAGGACCGTAAAATCAGTTCCAGGATGTCATTATTTTCTTAAAACACACTTTTATAATATTTGAGATGAATAACTCCACAGTTAGTTTTTTCCTGCGTTTCTCCTGTATTAACCCTTAACTTGTATACGTGAGGAAACTGAACAGAAACAATAAATAGGCAGACTGGAAACCAAAACAAAAAGCTGAAAGACGCAAAATAATGTAGTTGAATAATAATTATTCACGTGACACTAATGTGCAATGCGGTTTAGTGTAAGTGTATAAATAGTGCTCATAGACATGTATAAGTCTTGACAAACAAGTACCTCAGATTCTATGGTATGCTGTTGAACCTATCTAGTTAGAGGTGACTTGAAATAAATAAGAATTAAAGCATTCTAATAAATGCAACACTGAAAATGATATGTCTTGAAATCAACATGTTTTACCGTCTTACCTTGCTCAAATGCACCGCTGTAGCTATTTTGCTTCACAGCGAATACATCTTTAAAACGATGTGATTGTGGAGGTGTGTGTGTGCTCGTGCATGAATATGTGTGTGTAGGAGTGGGTGTGTTTATGAGCACGGGTAAATGTTGGTCACCAGTGGCCATGATGGGTTTGGAATCAAAGCCACTCAGCATCACGAGAGCAACAGCAGTAGAACCACCCCACTCTGCTATCCCCTGCTCCCCCATTACTCTCCCTTTCACCCCTCTCTCTCCCACTCACCTTTGTGTCCCTCTGTCCATTTAGCTCACCCACCCCCTCTTCTCCTGTCATCTCCGCTCCGTCCTTTCACCACATAGAGAGGCATTGCAACATGCATCAGCAGCTGTGTTTCTTTCATCTTCCCTATCCCCCCTTTCCCACGAGCAACAGCTAGTCAGGAGATTGTCCCGCACCACCACGTCCCAGCTTTCTTTCCCCTCTCCGTGCTAAATGGAACAGTCGCAGATATGCATCTCTTAGCTCCGCTCTAATCAACTTTGACACTCATGCCATGAATAATTAATTAACAGACAGAAAGGAAAAACGAGAGAAGGAGAGGGAGTCACAGTCTGTGAAAGAGAGAGAAAATCATAGAAGAAACACACTCAAGTTTAGGTGATCGACATACAGAATCTGCATGTTTTATTTCTTTATCACCTCACATTTAATTTAGCTAACATGTAATCCAAAGCGACACACATTAAATGCAATCAACCTTCAAGATACAAACTCAAAACAGCAAGGATCCTGCGAGTTTAAAAAAGTGACACCATCTTAAGTGTTACATTAGAAGAATAGCAGGCCCTAAACACTTGCTGGTTTCTGAAACGTTATAAAAAGGCTTTAAAAACAAATCAGCGTATTCCTCCAAATAACTCTGTTTTGTGTTTCCGGCTTTAGAGAGTATGCTGAGGACAGCCAGCAGTCCAGACAGCCTGCGATCCCGAACCCCCATGATCACTCCTGACCTGGAGAGTGGAACCAAATTGTGGCATCTGGTGAAGAACCACGACCACTCGGACCAGAGGGAGGGGGACCGAGGCAGCAAGATGGTGTCTGAGATCTACCTGACCAGGCTGCTAGCTACAAAAGTAAGGAGGAAACTTCACACTTTTTTACAGTCAGGCTGGGAAAAAAACCCTGAAACTGCACTTGAGACCATTGGAGAGCAGTAAAACTCCCCACTGAAACTCCGCCTAATGGAATATTTTCAGCGTTATCAGCTCTTTAAGGCGAAGGGATCCACCTCACATATTTGATGGTCTAGGAAACGACTTTTAAAGAGAGCCTGCAGGTCATTGAGGAGTCTTAAAATGTTTTAAATCACATCAGAATCTAAGGTTCTCATATACCAGGTGAAGGTATATACATATAACATTTACATGAATAAATTCTATTGTCCCAAGCACTATACTGAACACATTAGTTACAATCCTCAGTAGAAACAAAGTTCCACAATAGATCAGGTATCACAATGTTCAATTCAAACTGCTTTAAAGTTGCAGCAGGTGCATTAGGTGACACATCAATCTATAGAAAAGAGCCAATTTCATAAGCCTTGGTACAGTGCTTGACTATCTTCAATTAAATAAATAAAATGTAATAGATTCTTACAGCGGCTTCCTTCTGTACGCAACTATTATAGAGGTTGTTTTTACTTTTTTAAGTTAAAACAAACTGCCTGTTATGGAAACCTTAATGTAGATATCAGAATACTGTACATTTTCGTTGGCAAGCAAAAATGTTGCCCTTGAAAATGATAGCTACCGTCCTCTAGTTAATGCTGTTTCACTCCTAAAGGCCAAAAGAGGCTCAGGTAATTAAAGGTGGGGTATGACATTTATTTCAGAAACACTTTTTGTTATATTCCATGGAATGCTCTTAACATCCCGATAGCAATGAATATATTAAATGCTTTGACAATAAATCCATAAAAAAATGTCATCTGTGGAAGCCGTAGTACTGTAAATAGCACGACCAATCATGGTCGGCCCGGCTAAAATAACTGGATGGCCTACCTGCCTGTCAGCCTTCCATCTGTGCACAAACTTATCTCGTGCCCCTCATTGGTCATGTGCGCGTTCGTGTGTGTTGGAGGAGGGGCTTTGTAAGGAAGTGGCAGATTACCCATTTACCCAAGTAAAAGGTGGTTGCATACGGTATATTGACATTGGAAAAGGACCAAGCACTGATCCTTGACGAACAACAATGGAAAGAGAGTGATGTTTTTTCCTTCCCAGGCTGAACAATCATGGAACAAATTGCAGTTTGAGTACAATTTACACTATTGTAATTATAATGGTTTGGTTTTCCGTAGAACATGTGAGCAGTAGGGGTAACTAACTGGAGCCTGATTTTGCATTGTGGGAAAAGTATCCAAAGCCAGTGAAGCACTTATCAGCTTTGCGACCACAGGTGTTGTTATGGGTGGCGTGGAAGGGTGTATTGTATTGTAGTACACTCTTGATTGATGGTGAAGCTTAATCATGTTTTCGATTTACCAAACCAAATAGTGTAAAACAAAAGGATCCATTGGACACACACACACCCACATTGATAAACAGACTCATCTTGTCCATTTTGGATCCTTGCTACTTTCCTTTTCACCTTCAGTGTCTCTCAATTCAATGGGTGCGTCTCACTTAGGTTATTTTTCATTTCCTCGGTCTCGGTATCACCGGAAGTTGATTTGTCTGCGCCATCTTGAGTAGCGTCCCAGTGGCCTTATTTGTGCCAGAGGGTAGAGGAGCGATAACGGAGGAGCGATAATCGAGGAACTACCAGACTCTGGTGAAATCCTCAGACACTCGCCCCGCCCCCTTACTGTGTATCGCTCACTGATTGGACGATGCAGCGCATGCACTGATCTGGCTGCTGTCAGACGATCAGCTATGTGGCGTCATCACAAACGGACGTCGCTTCACTTGACGCTCCGGAGGAAACAACGTCCTATTGCTCTTAAAACTAATTTCCCTGCTTCTCGTGGTTTCCTTGCGTCTCTCCATGCGTCCCTGGTGGGAGGGACAAAATGCAGGGAAACGACGCAAGTGAGGGACGCAAGGAATCCATTCAACCGAAGTGAAACGCACCTAATGTCTTCATTGTAAGAGGGGGATGGAAATGTAGCAATGGGCAGCATTTACAAGAGAGCACGCTTTTCAATTTCCACTGGTAATCAGAAGAATCAGATTAATAAAAATGTGCTTGTGGTGCAGAGTGCAGGGATGCAGATACAGGAGGCGTCATGAGACAGGTTGTTTGTTGAGGGATTGAAGATTTGGCCGTGTAGGGTTAGAAAAAATAAAAAAGAGGCAAATGCAATTGAGAAGCTCATTTTTTCCATGTCTCTCCTTGTCTGTCTTTCTGTGTCTGTTTGTCTGGGCTTCCCGTCCCGTTATGGAGATCTCAGTTCTTTGATCTGCAACAGAATTCATTCCTGTTCCATTTGGCTATGGCTGACTAAATACATTTCCTCTGTAATAGATTCTGCCAGATGGAAAAGAGTGGGAAACAAATGTGTTGTTAGGGAAATTCGTTTAGCTTTATTTCATTTGATTATGTTGAAGCATTGTCATTGGTGAAAGAGCCTGCGTTCCTGTTTGTGACCCTGTAGAGCTCAGTGGGCAGAGCGAGGCAGTCACACAACCAAAGTTATAGCTGTGATTCCCATTGGGGTCATTCATATTAAATGCACATGCTAATCGCCCATTCAGGTACTGCGATACAAGTGGCTGGAAATGGTTCACTTTATTCTGTCACACTACACAGTGAAACTATAATTATTTGTATTCTTTAACTTCTCTCTGCAATTTCTTAAGATTATTTTATTGTAATTAACAGGAGTATAACAAATCTAAGTGAGCAGTGTTTTTGAGGGTGGCTGGATTATTCACGAGTGCCAACACAAAGGTTCTCTAAACATGAATGACCAATATCAATATATTTAATACAAACTTAACAATAAACCCTTTAAAAACAAAGGTCAAAGTTGCCATAGTAAGGCCAAAACAAAATAAAAAATTAGGTGCTATTTATTATTATTTTTCTTATTAATCTTCTTATTAATTTTATAAATGCAAATATATATTTCAAGTATGTGTTCTATGATGATTTATTTTTTCCTATTTTAATTTAGATATTTTTCGTTTAGGTAAAAAAACTCTCTTGGATTTTAGGCATACAATCGAATGCATTGATAGAAAACACCACTAAACTCCATTCCTATTAAGACTGGTCAAATAATTGAGAGAAAGATTTGAACAGCATGAAAACAAACTACAGTGTAATCTTAATGAACAGTTTTACCTCCTCATTATTAATGTCCCTTGTTTCCTCTCCCTCCTCGTCCCTCCCTTCAGGGCACGCTGCAGAAGTTTGTGGACGACCTGTTTGAGACCATCTTCAGCACGGCACACAGAGGCAGCGCTCTGCCGCTGGCCATCAAGTACATGTTCGACTTCCTGGACGAGCAGGCCGACAAACACTCCATCACAGACTGCGATGTACGGCATACCTGGAAGAGCAACTGGTGAGTGACATTTTGTGTTTGTTTTTTGTCAGCTACAGCAGTACTTTGCCTGAAGGCAGCGGCACCTACTGAGCAAGATACTTACAATATAAACCATCAGAAAAAAGCTTTAATGCACACAAAGTGATGTATTATAGACAACATTAGAAAAAGCAACCGTAGCATTCAGTTACTTCCAATTATGTTTTATTAAAGCATGCAGCATATTTCTAAGTTACATTCAACCATCCATTGTTACTTTCTTTTCTTAAATGTCTCTTCTGTATTGCCTCTCCAGTCTTCCTCTGCGGTTCTGGGTGAACGTCATCAAGAACCCTCAGTTTGTATTCGACATCCACAAGAACAGTATCACGGACGCTTGCCTGTCTGTGGTGGCCCAGACTTTCATGGACTCCTGTTCGACGTCAGAACACAAGCTGGGAAAAGACTCACCTTCAAATAAGCTTCTCTACGCTAAAGACATCCCTAACTACAAGAACTGGGTGGAAAGGTAAGTTAAACACAGTAAGAATAACATTCAGTGCGATATTAAATTGGTTATTATGAGGTGTTTGAAGCCGGGAGGGTTGACTAATGCCTCAACTCCAAAGAGAAGTGAGTTAGAGTGGCGAAAGTTAATTACACTTCCAAACTACTAAGCTACAAATAACTGTGAGATAATGATAACTTAACAGGTTGAACTTTATCTGAAGCTCACATTTGAAGCATTTCACTGGAGGCAGAGTACACAGTTTGATTAAATTAGCGTGAAGAAATCCTGTACTGTAATTACAGCTTGCTCCAGGCCCGTGAATATCAAATAGGGAGTGAAGAAAATGTCTGTAAAACCAGTTCTATCAGTTACATTTTTAACTTAAAAATGTCCCTTTTGACTTCGCCTGTGAAGAAGCAAGAGATGTAAACAGAAAACAAAAATGAATGATGGAATGTTAGCAACGGATTCTTCTTTTCTTGCTGACTGAAAAACGTCCTCTATTTCACCCTTCATATTTTATTCAGGTCCAGGAAGTCTAACTAAACCCTGGATAAGTTATGCACTTGCACGCATGTTTGTTGTTTCTGCTTTATGGGGAAGCATCCAACAGTAGTTTGGGCAATGTAAAGCAGCTCCTGACACAGAATTCATTCATATTGTAAGAAATAATTAAGGAGACAGTATTTTTTCTTATACAGACAGTGCCAAAAACAAAGATTAGCAACCGCTGATGATTCAAAAAAGAGGGATACAATTAAATGATTGTATATTACGTCACCAGTGTGCATTCTCCCTTGTTTTGGTTGCTACAGGAGCTAAAACAGAGCAGACAACTGTCCTGCCAATTCCTCTGTTTATTTCCAGCATCATACTTGAGTGTGCTACAGTAAGCCCTATAAGGCTTGCAGGGAGTGTTTGCAGGCGGTGTGAGATAAGGATTTATAGGTGATGGTTAATTGGGTGCAGTTAAACCTTGTTTCTATTATGCCTCCTAACCCGCACTCAACCCCGCGCTGCCCGCTGCAGTAAACCTTGAGATAGCTGAGATATGGATTCTGCAAAACAGGTCTGGGTTCAGCTCAATATCAGGATATACTCTTAATATACTCTATTGTATTCTGCCCGCCGCAAGTCCAATAGACGTTTTACTCGGAGGATAATGCAAAGCTTGTTGCTGCTCAGACCGCATGGACCTCAATAATGCTCTCAGACATAATAACAAGGTATGATCAGGAAAGAGACGAAGGCTGAATCTTCTCCGTCAGTACACTCCATTACATCTTTTATTATCGACTGATATTTGTTTCGAATGCACAAAAAGAAAAGACAAGGAATTCAACCATACAAATGTGAAAGTGAAAGAGAATAACAACTTTAACAATATAAGATATGTTATTCTACTGATGGTATTGTAAATACACTATAAGTTTTGCAATAGTATATACATTAGATAAATTATATCGATAATGAAAAATAGAACAAATGAAGAGATGATAATGGGATCTCAAATAAACACTAAATAGAGAGCTCCTTATTAAATGATGAGTCTGGTAAAAAAAAAAACATTGTTGCGGCTAATGCATTTATTCACAATATTTTCCAAATATACATATATATATATATATATATATATATATATGTATATTCCAAAAAGTGTAAATGTATAGGAATTAAATGAGATTATCCTATAGTGTAATATGTAAAAATCTTGACTATCATAACTAAACCAGTTTTGCCTGAGGTGTTACTCAAAGCAGACAGTTATTGCCTCGGGCATATATCTCTTTATTTTTCCTTTCTCACAAGGGTAGTCAAATATAAAGCTGGAGTTATGCAAAGTTAAATGAACCTCCCTGACTACAAAGACCTTAAACTAAAAATCCCATATTCTTACACTGACTTGCACTGAAAACATATATGTTTAATCTTAGAAAGTCAGGCATGTATAAAGGGAATTGGGAACAGCATTGGAGGTGGGGCACCATTTATTCCTATGAAAGTTGCTCAGTGGCGCACAAAGTCAAAACAGATCATCAAGGGATCTGGGACCAGACAGCATCTTTATCACAATGTTAGTCAATGAGAAAAGTCTTAATGGGCCCTAATGACATCGGTAACTCAGACAGAAGTTGTAATACCGCCGTTTGGCCACCACAAAACCCTTTCTTCAGCTGTCAGCTCACTTCCTTGGCGTTTATTTGCCGTCCACTCCTCTTGTCCTTGAAAAAGATACTGCAACATCAATTCAACATGAAAAGTGCTCGCCAGCTGCCTCTGTTTGCAAACCAGTAGGTGAAGTTTTGGATGGAATAAAAATGGTTCGGTACATTAAACTCTTTCTGACCTCTCCTCTAGGTATTACTCGGATATCTCCCGCATGCCAGTCATCAGTGATCAGGACATGAGTGCCTACCTGGCAGAGCAGTCCCGCCTGCACGTCAGCCAGTTCAACAGTATGTCGGCGCTGCACGAAATCTACTCCTACATTATCAAATACAAAGACGAGGTGAGCTCCAGTGTGATCAAATGGAATGGAAAATAACGGGGTTAGCTTTCTGTGATCCCCCTTCTACTTGTTTTGACTAATGCCATGAGGTCATTTGAATTCAATTACACTGATAACCAGTCCACATTGGTCAGGGCTGGAAGGAATTATCACCATTAGGGTGCACATTAGGCGATGAGCTTACCACATTATGGAGCTAATGGAGCTTCATTAGATGGGACTTGCATGCACAGTCCGATAGCTGCTGCTGGTTGATTACAACTAGACGTTTGGGTTCAAAATCAGGATTGTGTGTGCAGTGTTCATCTGTAAATGGAATAGTTTGTCATTTTGAGGTGTACGCTCATTTGCTTTTTTTTAAAAAGATTTTGACCAGAAGATTGATACGAATTTGATCATAGCTGTCTTGTTAAACAAACAAAATAAAACAAATGTTCTGGTTTTAATTTTCTTAGCTGGACAAATTTACTTCCTGAAATTTCCGCCGGGCTCTCCCAGTGTTAATAAGGTCAACAAAAACAATGACTAAATTGTTTCCTCCAAAAACTTTTTTGACATCTAAGACTAGACAATGTCGAGAAGGTGAAGGTGTAATGATAGAGTAACTGTGATTGCATCAACATGCAATATTGTTGACAAATAAAGACTGAAATGTAGTTTGAATAATAAAAACTTTATCAAAATGTCTCTTTTTTTGTTGACAAAAACATATTGGTTGTACAGTATTAAAGTATACCCAGATTCATTTAAATAAAACAGGATGCCCTTAACTAAATTTGATTAAAAAGAACTGAAAAGGACATTTGACATAAGAATAAATAACAAAACAAATGTACCATCCATCAATGGTTTATTTACAACTTCACATCATCGACAAGAGAAGACTGATAAGTACACACATATATAAAGGTGACCATGCCTTTGTTTTGACGGCAAATTATAAAAAAACACTGATAATCAAAGACGTGTTCCGTTGGACCAAAGATGTGATCGACAGACCACTGTATCAAAAACAGATGTCGGATTACTCTGACCAATTCCTCTCCTCATGCATGCATCTAGCCCAGGGGTCTGCAACCTTTTTGACCAAAAGAGCCATTTTGCCCCCTTTTCCACCAATTTTTTTTGTCTGGAGCCGCAACACATATTTGATGGCTTGATTGCTTATAACATTGTATATATTGTTATATCATAGACAAAAACTACAGTTTTTTTGCATTTATTATTTATTACATTATAGAAAACTGTTTACCTCTAATAATAAACAAAGAACTCTTATAAGGATAATACAAAAATACACAGGCCTACTTTAAAATAAATCAACACAGCACTTGGCCTGCAAGAAAAGGCGCTTGTGCGGGACCGTAGCAGGATATGACGCATAGTTTAGTTGACCTAATTAAAACCGTTTCTTTTTTTTTTTTCATGTGTCACAGTATCACCTCAAAATACAAGATAAAAATAGTACTACAAATATTTTTATTTTATTTCCTTCTTATTTTGGCTCTTATCCTTCCTCCTTTCCATCGCTTTACATTCTGAAACCGTAATTCACCGCCTTTAATATCCCACCCTCAACTTCTACCCTCTTCCTGTTCCCTATAGGCAAATCTATTCCCACATGAACCTTTGCTTTCCTCAACTTTATCGTGCTTTTATTTAGCGAAAGATAGGTTCCCTCAGCCACTACCCCCCCCCCCCCCGCCTTCCTCCTGCCCATCCCTCAATAGCAACAGTATTACAGTTGTTATGCTGGCTGCTTGCAGCTGGCTCCATTCAAACCAACTGCTCCCCTTCATTAAAGCCTATTATCCAGATGTAGGCAGCTGCACGGTCTCCATCGCCTCTACCACATGCCCTGACCTAACACACATAAACACACACACACACACACACACACACACACACACACACACACACACACACACACACACACACACACACACACACACACACACACACACACACACAGGCATAAATATATACAAGCATGCCTAACAACTCACATACACACATTTACCAGAATGTCGCACACATAAGTACAGTATTTCTTTCAAACACTGCAACAGCTCCTCCCGCCATTGTTTATGTCATACTTAATAAGATGCCAAAACACTCCTGTACACACTCCCATTAACATGCCATTATAGAAATCCCGCTGGCCCTCACACCTGCCCCCCCGCCAACCTTGTCCATGTTGTCAGCATCAGTTTGAAATGCAATCACTTACAGAGAAACTGAAATAAGCAGCAGAGCGCAGAAAAGCTGGTGGATCTAAGCAACAACACATGTTGGGTTAAGAAGCTCCATGCTATATGAATGAAATAAGGGATAAAATAAATATCTCTCCCACAAAATAATCATTTGTATAACAAATACTCACCCTGTGCTTTGACGGCGAAAGAACAATCCATAGACTGAGAAGGTCCTAGATGAATTCAAGTCTGCCGCTTTAACCACTGAAAAATATACTGAACGATCAGTTCACTAATTCTCACAAGACTAAGGCTGCACTCACATTATACGCGATTGGCATTTTTCTCAACGCATGGTAGTCTTGCGGTGAAAACATCCTGTTAGTTTCATTTGTACCGTTACCTCGCCTGCTAGCTAGCGCCGCTAATTACAGCTGTCATCTGATTGATTTAATGTCGAAAGGTCGGTGGTGAACAAGGTCAATGTTGACATAAATTGAACTTTGAGAGGTGCCCTCAGGAAGAATTTCGAGCAGTACACAGCTACGAGGATAGCGCTTCCGCCAAGTTGGCGGCACCGCTTTTTAAAAAAAACACAACGACAACATCAGTGCAAAGCCATTTTCTGCGTATATAGATGTCTTCTTAGTTTTTGTACCTTTTTTTTTTGGAAGCAATTAAATTAACTGGTGAAATGATAAAGTAAATAAGTAACTCATGAAATAAAGTAATAAAGTAATAAAGTAATTGATGTTTAAAAATATACCTTATAGTATTTCTTTATTGTTTGAGGATTTAATGTAATTCAATCCATATTTGTGTCCAGATCCTGTCGGAGTTACAAAAGGACGAGCAGTCGCGCAGACAGCGGCTACGCGGCAAGCTGGAACAGGTCATTGACACCATGGCGCTGGCTAGCTGAGGACCGGCCAATAGCATGCCTCGGCTAGGGGAGAACTGGCCTACCAACACGCCTTCCCTTACAACCTTGTGACATTTTTTAAACCTCTACATTTGAAGTCTGTCGTCATCACGCTCACAAACAACGACAGCAGGAAAAGACTGCATGGACGCCAGCAGCAGCACACTGGAGAGACAGCAGAATTGGGAACTAAGGGTTGCCTTTTTTTTTTTTTCTGAGCCTCGAACAACCAAATCAAGCGCACCCGCAGTGGATATGGACCTCAGCTCAGGAGAGCGCTTATTTTCATCATGGCCCCCATCACATTTAGAGTCCTACGGGTGCAGCAATTGGGCACTTTGGACCCAATCGGGACCGGAACAGGCACATTGGTGACCAAAAACTCAACGAGCTGGATATAAAACAAAAAAGCTATGGGAAAGCCAGTAGCTCTCCACAGCTTAAAGCTACGGTTCAGACTGAGAACCAATCAAAATCCAGGATATATAAAGCTGCCGCGACTGCAGAGCAACCAGAAAGAATTACTTTTCAGGGAAACTTCCTCCAGTACGGACTCTCCAACCCTCTATCCACAGGAGATCCACTGAAGTCTAACAAAGAACATTTTCAGTTTCATAACTCTGCATTTGATCCCCCCCCCAACTGCCTATTCTCCCCAGTGCTGTGCCACTTGTGTTACTGCTGAATTTGCACAACAAAGCTAAATCAAAAGAGAGAAGAGGATATATATATATATATATATAGATATATATAGATATATAAATACAAAACATTTTGTTGAAGAAAAAAAAATGTTTTCCATTTTAATGTACGGTACAAAAGATTGAGAAGAAGATTTGATATTTCCAAGAAAAAACATTATGAAAACAAGAGGAAAAAGTCGTCCTGTGCCATGTTTTACTTTGAATGTCGTTTAGTGCAAAGAGACTTCTTTTTCGTTAGATGAAATGTGCTATGATGAAAAATGTTGTCATGCTTTGTGACTGACAGTGAGAGTTTAAAAATAGGTAAATGGCAAAAATATATATATTACAGACAGTTTCTATATTTCATGAGGTCCTGGGACCTTTGTGAGCTACGTTCTTGGCTCTTAAGGTAGTAAAAATAAAATTGGTGTACGTGAGCCGACCGCCCTTCAGTGCTTTGTGCTTGTTTTAGAGAAACCAAATACACCACGGCCTGGTTTAGCTGATTGAAATTACAGTAAAGTCATTTTGTGGAAGCAAGGAACAACTTTAGAGGCACCAGGTGGTCATATGAACAGTTGAATCCAGCTTCTTCATCTTGTCGGCTTCTCTTGTCTGAAAATGTGTGCACGCCGAAAACGAAGGTCTGCAGAAGAAGGTGAACCAGTATTGTCTCATATCTGACTTGTTTTCTGGTAAAAACGGTAAAGCTCAAGGTTCCACTTTTGAAATGTGAATGTGGTTTACGAATTGTAGATTGATTTTTTTAAGTGTGTTTGTACCAGTTGAAGGCCTTTCTTTATTTTCTTTTTCGTTGTTTCATAAGGATAAAAAAAGCAGCGTTTCTTTCCAATGGGTCCACATTTCCTTGCAGTGCTTCAAAAAACATTCATAAACAAGACATAGGAATAACCAGTTTACGACTCCTGTACTTATCCCTGAATGTTTGGTTTAAAAGAACAAATAGCCAAAAAAGTGACAAAAACGTAGGATCAAATGCAGCACAACACGATTTTCAAGGAAACTGTTACAGGTGCCTCAAAATCATTTTCCTTTCCTTCCTCTTCTCAGTGCTTCCCTCTGATTGTGTTCCCCCATGTGAGACAGTGGAAAGTCTTTAATCAGCTGATACCAGACTCCTCTGTTTCAGTCCAGATCAGATAGAAAAGAGCTCTGCAGGTGCATCAGGAGCCTTGCTGAAAAATGTCAGTTGTTTCTGACATAGAAATTGTGACTGCAGTGAATCAAAAGAAAACTCCCAGCTTTCAAGCACTTGATATATCGGTTTTCACTAAAGACCTGCTCACTTCCTGTTTTGTCATTTCCCAGTGCTATCGCATCCAACTAGCATATATTGGATTATTTGCTAATTTCAAGATAGTAAAGAAATATAGTGTTCTCTGATGGTACATTCACATACTCAAGGAATAATTGTAAACTTAAAAAGCCAAACAGTTGTTTAAAAGTAGTTGATAAGTTATATTCAAAATAATACATATTTTTGTTTTTTCAAGTGACATTAACCGCAGAAGAAGCTAGCAGTTCTTTAGCAAATTTTAAAGCCATCTCCTTCTTTGTTTTTTCCTTTTTTTGTCGGGGTGTACTCACCAGAGTACTTACCAGACCTGTACCGAACCTCACACATTGCTGCTGTCGGATGCAAACTCTCGAGTTTAAAAGTCAATCATTTCCCTATAGATTTAAAATGATTATATAACCCTTTAAAAATCCAGATCTTTAGGTATTAGCCTCTAGTTCTCTTCAACGTGGTGTTTTTTGATCTGACAGCAAATATGTGTCTGGACCGAAAGAAATGTACTGTATGTGCTCCAATACTTGAACTACTGATCTACACAGGGTAAAACAACATACAGACCAAAGCTTTATCCATTCAAATCAGGAGAACATCTCAATGACAAGAGATTATTTTTGATCCACCTGCTATTCAGTTCTTCCACTAATTGATTTTATCACTCAGCTATAGACATTTAAATACCACTCTTTGACGTTATTAAGTGTCTTTATGCTTGATGAATGGTGAAATTGAGGTGATGTTACTTCCATGTACAACTCATTAACTGTTCAATTTGTATGAATGACATGGACCTCTGTTTTGATGTTTCACTGCATATCACTGGCTCAATTTTTCTTGTGATGGAGATTTGTGACAATGATTTTAGTGATGTGCAAACAGTAATGAGGCTTAGTTAGTTAAGTAATGTGAAAAAAAAAGTTCAGCAAGGCGCGATAGGAGGCCCATTTGGTCTCTGGTGCCTTTGTTTCTTAGTTTTGCTTCTTTCTTTTCTGCTTCAACACTTGTTGGGGTAAAAGATAAAAAGACTTAGCCATGACAGAGGAAGCGCTTTGAAGGCCATGGTACTGCTTCATTTTAAATTCCGTTGCATCTGTGGCATTCGACTTCTACACAGAAAGAGACAGTGGTGGAGGAGGGAGGAGGGAGGAGGGTGGTGGAGGAAAAGGCTCTCTCGATGATTGGCGAACACAGAACTGTTCACTGTGCCTTGTCTGGCTCTTCCCATACTGAAAAACATGTATTTTTTTAAGAGTGTTAGATATTAGTGCAATATTTTTGTGAAATGTGCTCATTTACTTTCTTTCCGAGACTGAGATGAGAAGTAATCCAATGTCAGGACAAGATTAGCCTAGATTAGTGTGCAAAACTAAAGAGCTAACCTGGTTTTGTCCATATATTCAAAAATATGCAATCTTAAATGCTGTCTAAGCAAACCCATTTATTTACCCTTTAGAATACATGATGTCAAATGTTATGTATAAAGTGACATGAAACTGTTTTGCGCACAGTGACTAGTCGAGAAAAATTGTGTTAATATTATTATTATTATTAATAATTAATTATTATAACAAAATGTGTGTCACTTTACTTGAAACCCTCCCTGCTTTAGCCCTTATGCAAGGCTAACTACAACCTGACATTCACTTAACAGGGCTTAACATGCAGAGAAAAGATAGATTGAGGGCTACCATTATCCGGGCGCCGTAATAATGGCAGCCCACTGCTCCTAACACTAGGATGGGTCAAATGCAGAGAAACCGTTTTGTTACATAGTACCTGTACTACGTAATGACAATAGGTTGAATCTAATCTAATATAATTATCATCTTATTCTTGAAGAAAAAGTGGACTAGAAAGATGTAGCTAAATAGAGTGCATACCTCCATGGCCAAGGGTATATTTAATTGCTGGGAAGTCTATCTTTAGACAGAAAACAAAAAATGGATGGTTCAAAGAAAATGTGTTGTAGGCTATGTTAATGCTCAGAGCAACAACACTTATTTCTTACCAAGTGGAGAAGATTAATACCAAGAGTCATATCTGTCCGTTAACTGTATGCTAGAGCCAGGATGTAGTTAGCTAGCTTAGCATAACGACTGGAAACAGTGAAAAAGAGCTAGCTTATTTATGTTGGAAGGTTAAGAAAAGTGTACCACGTGCACTGCTTAGCTAGCTTGTAGACACACTTTAGCTGGGTGTTTTTACTTTAAGAAAGACCTGGCCTTGTTTTTTTCCCCCTGCATCTAGTTCTACTGCAAAGCTAAGCTAATCTTAGCGTAGCTATAACTTACAATTTAGCATACAGATATGACAGTAGTTTTACCATCTTACTCTCAGCAAGAAAGTTAGTAGGAGTTTTTTTTTAAAACGTTAAACTTTTCTTTAGATTAAAAATTAATAATACATCAGGGAACCAACAAAAATGTTTGGTTTATTCCGAAAGCCATGTCTAAATATATTCTGACGTGTGTGTGAAATGTACTTGTTTTTCAGTATGTGCTGCACCTTCCAACATGGTGCCTCCTCAGACCCATGTAAACACCCCAACGCACAACTTTAATACTCAATGTGCCATTTATGATCCTCCACAACAGCAACATTCAGTTTCTCATCCCTCCAGTTCTCCCCGGCTGCCTCACCTACTGAGTTCATTTTAATTTAAGTACATTTCAGAGAAGAAGCATAGGACGGGAAAAAAAATCACCCACAAATTAAAGAAGAGAGTTAGAAAAAAAAATACCTTAAAGAGTTTTAATACTTTATGAATTCTGATACCTTTTTAAGAGTTTCAGATTTGAAGCTGCTGTGACAGGTTTTGGCTGTTTCACGCCTGTGTACATATCCTGCTCTTTCCTATTTTGCAGATTTATTACTTGTAAATAGACACGCATCAAGGAGAGATTAAACATGTTTTTTGCTAAATCTGTCTCGTCTGATGTTTTTATTCCCATTTCCCATCCCTATACATACCCTGTGGATTTGAAAGTTGTAGCAAGAGAACTTTAGAACGATCAAAAGCAGTCCATGTGAGGCTTAAATATCATTGTACTTTATTCATTCCTGTAAAACTGCTTCTGTTTGATTTCCCTTCTTCTAACCAGTGAAGTTGATGTGGACATTGACAAAGAAAAGAAAGAAAAAGAAAATAAAACCCTACTTTTCAGACTGAACTGTCAGAAATGTCTTCATGAAGCGAGACAGGTAGACGCAAAGCTCAGTCTCAAGAGTACAATCACTCATCCGTATCCACTGAATTCCTGATCCATGTCAAAAGACTGAAATTGTCCCAGTGAGTGCCAGACGAGCGAATCCTAAATCACAGTCAGGTATGAGTGCTACGTAGCAGTAATGAAGGCAGTGTGATAGAAAATGTGCTTCAGACTGAACCTGTTCCATTTTGTGATGTATTTCGAAAGGTTTAGGAAAATAAAGCAAGATGGAAGAGGGTTGATGATAAAAAAATAAATAAAAGATGTTGGTATATTACCCTGTAGTCTACTTTTGTGGAATGTCTAAAATCAGATTTAATTGCAATTCCATAACTCAATTTTCATAGCTACACGCATTGACTTATTTGTCACATAACATCCCAATGTTATTTTAACCAAAACCCTTATCTTTTCCAAGAAAGAAATGTGATGCCTTAATCTAACCAAGTAGGCTAGTTAAAAAAATTATCTTCGCATGAAACAAGAAATGTATACATGTTGATAAGAGTAGGAGTGCGCCTGAAATTCACTCGTCATATCTTTGAAAAATATATGACATTTTAAATGAAGATACGTTTCCGCCCAGATGCAAAAAATATTGTTAAGTGATTAACTATCTATTGTGGGTTCAGACCATCTTCAGTTATTGTGATTTATATTAAAGAGGCCCTATTGTACTTTTTGGGGGTTTCCCAGTTTGGGTAGTGTGCCATATACAGTAGGTTTCTTGGCATGTATATGGTCTGCAAAGGCTAAAATCCTAAAGTTCCCTCCGAAGGAACTTTTCTCTCACAAAAAAGAGGTGTTGCAGCACAGGCAGTATACGAAAAATAAAGCACTTGTTTGAACAATAAAGCATGTAAACAGTAGAGGCACAAAATACAAATATGGATCTGAACATTTGCATAACACAACATTCCATTTTTCCTACCAAGAGTAAATGATATCAAAGTAGATCAAGTCCCGATATCTCCCCGGGTCTCTCAGCCTGTCCATCGCTAGTTAGAAAATGTTCAATTTAAATGTGTCAAACCCTCCCCTCGGGAACAAGGCGATTTGACAGGCAACCCATCAGTCAAATTAAAAAGCCCATTACAAAAACATAAAGAGGAAAGATTCAGACCTCCTGAGAGGATGTGTCCTGGATATCACAGACACAGCGTCTATGTTCGGAAGGGGATTGACCCCCCTTTATCCTCCTAAGTGCCATTTCTGTTCTACCTGTTGGGCCATTTCAGACTAATTCTTATTTCAGCCCCTGCATGGTGACTTTGCATTTGAAATGTTTCTCTTATCTCTTTGTTTCCTTCTTCTCTTTCCTATCTCTGAGCTTTTTCCCTCTCTATACCTACTGTGCTACTTCAAAGAAACATTGAGTAAGTTTCCGCTTGAGTTTCTCTCCCACCCCTTTTCTTCTCTCCATCCTCTCCTTTAATTTGCCTCTTGCATATTACCCAGATTCCCTGTTGTATCACTTGTCACAGTAGGTACTAGTAGAGCACAGCAGTGGTTAGATAAAGCTACGGGTTGCACACATCTCTCACAGCAGACACCCCCTCCCATCGCATGCAGCCCATATGTCTGACTTCATGTTCAAATATCTCAGGGCATCAGATTACCATGTTTGAATTGTGCTTGTTGTGAAGAATAACTTTTGTATTGTCCTCTTCTCCCTCTCTGTTTTTGCGCCCTGAGGCTTCTCTGGCAATTCAATCACGCCCGACCACTCTCAACACAAACACTCGGCCGTCCTCTAAAATGCCTCGACACAGAATAAACGATAAAGTCACATTGGCTTTGGCCCCACACCGCCGACTCTCAGCTGGAGATTAAGCTGCGATAAGACTCCTCTGTTTCTCCAGAGGGGAGAAGAGCATTACAGATGGGCGAGAGGAAAGAAAAGATAAGAGTAAAAGCAACAAGAGGTAAAAGAGGGAGCATAAATGTATGAAGGTAAAGCAGGATAGAAGCTGGTGTCCCTGGGAGGAGGTAGCAGGTTAATTATGCGTCATTCTGTCTTTACGAAGCCACAGTAGATGAGGACCAGCAGGGGAAATAAGAAGAGTCAGAATCAGGGCAGCAGACAGTCACGTTCGCTCCGACTGTTTCTTCTCCGTCAAATTAATTTTAATGCACAGCTAAATTGGGACTGTGTGGGTGCATGTCTGGATGTGCTGGAGAATTAACAAAATGTAAGCGAGCTTGAATGCATTTAAGTAATCACTGATTCCAAAGGCAAAATGTTACTCAACCTACAGACTGTTCATTATGACATTAGCTCCTTTGTCTGACAACTCTGTTAAGTAAATAAGAAAGTGTGTTTATATATTCCTGATGTGTTTGAAAGAAAGGAAAGGAAAGAGTCTTAGTGGGAAATTAGAATTTAACAAAATCCAAAGATGAAATCCTTTAATGTTCCAAGACTCCTCTAAATAGCTAATTCCACCAAGGAAGTTGTGCTTTTGTTGAATTTGTTTGTTGGTTGTTCTCTTTGTTTATCTGTTAGCAGGATTATGGAACTACTGGCCCGATTTATTGTGACTTGTTTCAAAGGTGTAGCATAGTTAAAGGAAAAACGCAAATTGGTTGGTTCAAAATTTACATTTTCATTGCAAACATTTTTTATTATAAAGGAAAGGAAAATCTAAAACCGAAAAAGCCAACATTAACTGTAAAGGGGACGTGAACTCCTAACCACCTCCTCTTTCTTACTTTCAGTCTTATATGTTGCAGAATTGTCCACGGAATGTTGTAACACTGTCCTGGATTGATGCATCTTACATTTATCCCCAATTTCACACTTGTATATTAAATCAGCAGTGAATCACTTGAAATAATCTGTAGGGGTGTCCAATGAGAACAGACAAAAGACATTATCCACTTTTTTCGCTCTTGCTGGCGCCGTAGCTCTGGGGAGAAATACCTGTCAGTGGGTGTTTCTCAATGTCGAGTAAAGCTGCTCCAGAGCCACTATTTCAAGCATACTACGTCATCGAGTGCCGCCGAAGGACTGTTCCAATGTCCAGCATACTCGGAATTCTACCGAGCCCGGTGTAATTCGTTTGGAGATATTTCGAGGCTGCACATGTGTAGACTCCACGGTTTTAAAATTCCCACAATGCTTTGCGCACGGACCAATTTCCCCAAATGTGGTGGAAAATGTAAGGCGGGGCCTCTCATATGAAGCACACCTGCACACTTGCTAGCCTGTTCCACTCTTTGTTTCCGAATGCCAGGAAGTATTCTTGCCTCGCTTCTGAAGCAAGTGACTCGGAAGACATGTGCTACCAAGCAAGCGTACTCTACATTGAGAAACACCCAGTATGTTGGTCAGTCCACCATATAAATATTGCATCAACTGTGAGATGGATTGCCATGAAATGTTGTATAAATGTCCATGGTGCCCAGAGGACACATTGTAATGACTTTGGTGATCTAATGACTTTTCATTTTAAGGTTGACACAAGTTGAGTGACATTGAGTTACATTTCTCAACAACTCTTCAATTGCCAGGAAATTTGGCACAGACATTGATATTCCCCTCAGGAGGAATTGTAATAACTTTGTTGATCCCGTGAACTTCTCATCTGGTCAAAGGTTTAACTTTTCCAATGACTTGGTTTATGACAATATACCTGCATGACATTCCCTTCAGCCTCTGCTGTACTTTGTGCGAAGTTCACGAAGCACGTGTTAGTGTAGCACCCTCAACCATGCTATAATTCATGTGTATTACATTCTTTCCTGATTTTTAAACAAAATCCCTAAAAGAATATGTTTTTTTATAACATTGTATTGACAGCATGTATGTATAGGCTGATATTCATACCAAAATAGGCTATTTTTGGTAATTTAATTGGTGCAAAATAAGTAATTATATGTGAAATCAGACATCCTGAGCATACATAGCCTGATCGGACCATGAGATTGGCTCTCCAAAATATGCCACATAGATCGAAGTATCGAAAAGGGCTACTTTCTTGTAGGTTGGATATGAGACTAAATGTAGTTCTTAGAAATATGTTTGGCATATCATTTTTGGGTAATTACAATCAGAACCTTATTATAACCTCCTCCTTAAAGGTGGGGTAGGTAAGTTTGAGAAACCGGCTCGAGATACACTTTTTGTTATATTCCATGGAATGCTCTTAACATCCCGATAGCAATGAATATCTTAAGTGCTTTGAGAAAAAATCC
>NW_027639456.1:10000-17908 GCF_949606895.1 Notothenia rossii | reverse complement strand
ACTCCAGCGAGCTCCAGACTAGTTTCATTGTGTCGGGGACCCTGGATAATGATAAAACACATCATTTAAATGCCAAAAACACCATTAAAAGTCACTTTTAGGGGCAAAAAACAGCCTCTGTCCACTTCGTTAACAAAGTGATGGGGAAAAGGACCAAATCGTGATTAAAGCATTTTGCGGGACCCCAGCGAGCTCCAGACTATGTGCATTGCGTCGGGGACCCTGGAGAAAGATAAAACACATCATTTAAATACAAAAAACACCATTAAAAGTCACTTTTAGGGGCAAAAAACAGCCTCTGTCCACTTCGTTAACAAAGTGATGGGGAAAAGGACAAAATCGTGATTAAAGCATTTTGCGGGACTCCAGCGAGCTCCAGACTAGTTTCATTGTGTCGGGGACCCTGGATAATGATAAGACCCATCATTTAAATGCCAAAAACACCATTAAAAGTCACTTTTAGGGGCAAAAAACAGCCTCTGTCCACTTCGTTAACAAAGTGATGGGGAAAAGTACAAAATCGTGATTAAAGCATTTTGCGGGACTCCAGCGAGCTCCAGACTAGTTTCATTGTGTCGGGGACCCTGGATAATGATAAAACACATCATTTAAATGCCAAAAACACCATTAAAAGTCACTTTTAGGGGCAAAAAACAGCCTCTGTCCACTTCGTTAACAAAGTGATGGGGAAAAGGACCAAATCGTGATTAAAGCATTTTGCGGGACTCCAGCGAGCTCCAGACTAGTTTCATTGTGTCGGGGACCCTGGATAATGATAAAACACATCATTTAAATGCCAAAAACACCATTAAAAGTCACTTTTAGGGGCAAAAAACAGCCTCTGTCCACTTCGTTAACAAAGTGATGGGGAAAAGGACCAAATCGTGATTAAAGCATTTTGCGGGACCCCAGCGAGCTCCAGACTATGTGCATTGCGTCGGGGACCCTGGAGAAAGATAAAACACATCATTTAAATACAAAAAACACCATTAAAAGTCACTTTTAGGGGCAAAAAACAGCCTCTGTCCACTTCGTTAACAAAGTGATGGGGAAAAGGACCAAATCGTGATTAAAGCATTTTGCGGGACCCCAGCGAGCTCCAGACTATGTGCATTGCGTCGGGGACCCTGGAGAAAGATAAAACACATCATTTAAATACAAAAAACACCATTAAAAGTCACTTTTAGGGGCAAAAAACAGCCTCTGTCCACTTCGTTAACAAAGTGATGGGGAAAAGGACAAAATCGTGATTAAAGCATTTTGCGGGACTCCAGCGAGCTCCAGACTAGTTTCATTGTGTCGGGGACCCTGGATAATGATAAAACACATCATTTAAATGCCAAAAACACCATTAAAAGTCACTTTTAGGGGCAAAAAACAGCCTCTGTCCACTTCGTTAACAAAGTGATGGGGAAAAGTACAAAATCGTGATTAAAGCATTTTGCGGGACCCCAGCGAGCTCCAGACTAGTTTCATTGTGTCGGGGACCCTGGATAATGATAAAACACATCATTTAAATGCCAAAAACACCATTAAAAGTCACTTTTAGGGGCAAAAAACAGCCTCTGTCCACTTCGTTAACAAAGTGATGGGGAAAAGGACAAAATCGTGATTAAAGCATTTTGCGGGACTCCAGCGAGCTCCAGACTAGTTTCATTGTGTCGGGGACCCTGGATAATGATAAAACACATCATTTAAATGCCAAAAACACCATTAAAAGTCACTTTTAGGGGCAAAAAACAGCCTCTGTCCACTTCGTTAACAAAGTGATGGGGAAAAGGACCAAATCGTGATTAAAGCATTTTGCGGGACTCCAGCGAGCTCCAGACTAGTTTCATTGTGTCGGGGACCCTGGATAATGATAAAACACATCATTTAAATGCCAAAAACACCATTAAAAGTCACTTTTAGGGGCAAAAAACAGCCTCTGTCCACTTCGTTAACAAAGTGATGGGGAAAAGGACAAAATCGTGATTAAAGCATTTTGCGGGACTCCAGCGAGCTCCAGACTAGTTTCATTGTGTCGGGGACCCTGGATAATGATAAAACACATCATTTAAATGCCAAAAACACCATTAAAAGTCACTTTTAGGGGCAAAAAACAGCCTCTGTCCACTTCGTTAACAAAGTGATGGGGAAAAGGACCAAATCGTGATTAAAGCATTTTGCGGGACCCCAGCGAGCTCCAGACTATGTGCATTGCGTCGGGGACCCTGGAGAAAGATAAAACACATCATTTAAATACAAAAAACACCATTAAAAGTCACTTTTAGGGGCAAAAAACAGCCTCTGTCCACTTCGTTAACAAAGTGATGGGGAAAAGGACAAAATCGTGATTAAAGCATTTTGCGGGACTCCAGCGAGCTCCAGACTAGTTTCATTGTGTCGGGGACCCTGGATAATGATAAAACACATCATTTAAATGCCAAAAACACCATTAAAAGTCACTTTTAGGGGCAAAAAACAGCCTCTGTCCACTTCGTTAACAAACTGATGGGGAAAAGGACCAAATCGTGATTAAAGCATTTTGCGGGACCCCAGCGAGCTCCAGACTAGTTTCATTGTGTCGGGGACCCTGGATAATGATAAAACACATCATTTAAATGCCAAAAACACCATTAAAAGTCACTTTTAGGGGCACAAAACAGCCTCTGTCCACTTCGTTAACAAACTGATGGGGAAAAGGACCAAATCGTGATTAAAGCATTTTGCGGGACTCCAGCGAGCTCCAGACTAGTTTCATTGTGTCGGGGACCCTGGATAATGATAAAACACATCATTTAAATGCCAAAAACACCATTAAAAGTCACTTTTAGGGGCAAAAAACAGCCTCTGTCCACTTCGTTAACAAAGTGATGGGGAAAAGTACAAAATCGTGATTAAAGCATTTTGCGGGACTCCAGCGAGCTCCAGACTAGTTTCATTGTGTCGGGGACCCTGGATAATGATAAAACACATCATTTAAATGCCAAAAACACCATTAAAAGTCACTTTTAGGGGCAAAAAACAGCCTCTGTCCACTTCGTTAACAAAGTGATGGGGAAAAGTACAAAATCGTGATTAAAGCATTTTGCGGGACCCCAGCGAGCTCCAGACTAGTTTCATTGTGTCGGGGACCCTGGATAATGATAAAACACATCATTTAAATGCCAAAAACACCATTAAAAGTCACTTTTAGGGGCAAAAAACAGCCTCTGTCCACTTCGTTAACAAAGTGATGGGGAAAAGGACCAAATCGTGATTAAAGCATTTTGCGGGACTCCAGCGAGCTCCAGACTAGTTTCATTGTGTCGGGGACCCTGGATAATGATAAAACACATCATTTAAATGCCAAAAACACCATTAAAAGTCACTTTTAGGGGCAAAAAACAGCCTCTGTCCACTTCGTTAACAAAGTGATGGGGAAAAGGACAAAATCGTGATTAAAGCATTTTGCGGGACCCCAGCGAGCTCCAGACTATGTGCATTGCGTCGGGGACCCTGGAGAAAGATAAAACACATCATTTAAATACAAAAAACACCATTAAAAGTCACTTTTAGGGGCAAAAAACAGCCTCTGTCCACTTCGTTAACAAAGTGATGGGGAAAAGGACAAAATCGTGATTAAAGCATTTTGCGGGACTCCAGCGAGCTCCAGACTAGTTTCATTGTGTCGGGGACCCTGGATAATGATAAAACACATCATTTAAATGCCAAAAACACCATTAAAAGTCACTTTTAGGGGCAAAAAACAGCCTCTGTCCACTTCGTTAACAAAGTGATGGGGAAAAGTACAAAATCGTGATTAAAGCATTTTGCGGGACCCCAGCGAGCTCCAGACTAGTTTCATTGTGTCGGGGACCCTGGATAATGATAAAACACATCATTTAAATGCCAAAAACACCATTAAAAGTCACTTTTAGGGGCAAAAAACAGCCTCTGTCCACTTCGTTAACAAAGTGATGGGGAAAAGGACAAAATCGTGATTAAAGCATTTTGCGGGACTCCAGCGAGCTCCAGACTAGTTTCATTGTGTCGGGGACCCTGGATAATGATAAAACACATCATTTAAATGCCAAAAACACCATTAAAAGTCACTTTTAGGGGCAAAAAACAGCCTCTGTCCACTTCGTTAACAAAGTGATGGGGAAAAGGACCAAATCGTGATTAAAGCATTTTGCGGGACTCCAGCGAGCTCCAGACTAGTTTCATTGTGTCGGGGACCCTGGATAATGATAAAACACATCATTTAAATGCCAAAAACACCATTAAAAGTCACTTTTAGGGGCAAAAAACAGCCTCTGTCCACTTCGTTAACAAAGTGATGGGGAAAAGGACCAAATCGTGATTAAAGCATTTTGCGGGACCCCAGCGAGCTCCAGACTATGTGCATTGCGTCGGGGACCCTGGAGAAAGATAAAACACATCATTTAAATACAAAAAACACCATTAAAAGTCACTTTTAGGGGCAAAAAACAGCCTCTGTCCACTTCGTTAACAAAGTGATGGGGAAAAGGACCAAATCGTGATTAAAGCATTTTGCGGGACCCCAGCGAGCTCCAGACTATGTGCATTGCGTCGGGGACCCTGGAGAAAGATAAAACACATCATTTAAATACAAAAAACACCATTAAAAGTCACTTTTAGGGGCAAAAAACAGCCTCTGTCCACTTCGTTAACAAAGTGATGGGGAAAAGGACCAAATCGTGATTAAAGCATTTTGCGGGACCCCAGCGAGCTCCAGACTATGTGCATTGCGTCGGGGACCCTGGAGAAAGATAAAACACATCATTTAAATACAAAAAACACCATTAAAAGTCACTTTTAGGGGCAAAAAACAGCCTCTGTCCACTTCGTTAACAAAGTGATGGGGAAAAGGACAAAATCGTGATTAAAGCATTTTGCGGGACTCCAGCGAGCTCCAGACTAGTTTCATTGTGTCGGGGACCCTGGATAATGATAAAACACATCATTTAAATGCCAAAAACACCATTAAAAGTCACTTTTAGGGGCAAAAAACAGCCTCTGTCCACTTCGTTAACAAAGTGATGGGGAAAAGTACAAAATCGTGATTAAAGCATTTTGCGGGACTCCAGCGAGCTCCAGACTAGTTTCATTGTGTCGGGGACCCTGGATAATGATAAAACACATCATTTAAATGCCAAAAACACCATTAAAAGTCACTTTTAGGGGCAAAAAACAGCCTCTGTCCACTTCGTTAACAAACTGATGGGGAAAAGGACCAAATCGTGATTAAAGCATTTTGCGGGACCCCAGCGAGCTCCAGACTAGTTTCATTGTGTCGGGGACCCTGGATAATGATAAAACACATCATTTAAATACAAAAAACACCATTAAAAGTCACTTTTAGGGGCAAAAAACAGCCTCTGTCCACTTCGTTAACAAAGTGATGGGGAAAAGGACCAAATCGTGATTAAAGCATTTTGCGGGACTCCAGCGAGCTCCAGACTAGTTTCATTGTGTCGGGGACTCTGGATAATGATAAAACACATCATTTAAATGCCAAAAACACCATTAAAAGTCACTTTTAGGGGCAAAAAACAGCCTCTGTCCACTTCGTTAACAAACTGATGGGGAAAAGTACAAAATCGTGATTAAAGCATTTTGCGGGACCCCAGCGAGCTCCAGACTAGTTTCATTGTGTCGGGGACCCTGGATAATGATAAAACACATCATTTAAATACAAAAAACACCATTAAAAGTCACTTTTAGGGGCAAAAAACAGCCTCTGTCCACTTCGTTAACAAAGTGATGGGGAAAAGGACCAAATCGTGATTAAAGCATTTTGCGGGACTCCAGCGAGCTCCAGACTAGTTTCATTGTGTCGGGGACCCTGGATAATGATAAAACACATCATTTAAATGCCAAAAACACCATTAAAAGTCACTTTTAGGGGCAAAAAACAGCCTCTGTCCACTTCGTTAACAAAGTGATGGGGAAAAGGACAAAATCGTGATTAAAGCATTTTGCGGGACTCCAGCGAGCTCCAGACTAGTTTCATTGTGTCGGGGACCCTGGATAATGATAAAACACATCATTTAAATGCCAAAAACACCATTAAAAGTCACTTTTAGGGGCAAAAAACAGCCTCTGTCCACTTCGTTAACAAAGTGATGGGGAAAAGTACAAAATCGTGATTAAAGCATTTTGCGGGACCCCAGCGAGCTCCAGACTAGTTTCATTGTGTCGGGGACCCTGGATAATGATAAAACACATCATTTAAATGCCAAAAACACCATTAAAAGTCACTTTTAGGGGCAAAAAACAGCCTCTGTCCACTTCGTTAACAAAGTGATGGGGAAAAGTACAAAATCGTGATTAAAGCATTTTGCGGGACCCCAGCGAGCTCCAGACTAGTTTCATTGTGTCGGGGACCCTGGATAATGATAAAACACATCATTTAAATACAAAAAACACCATTAAAAGTCACTTTTAGGGGCAAAAAACAGCCTCTGTCCACTTCGTTAACAAAGTGATGGGGAAAAGGACCAAATCGTGATTAAAGCATTTTGCGGGACTCCAGCGAGCTCCAGACTAGTTTCATTGTGTCGGGGACCCTGGATAATGATAAAACACATCATTTAAATGCCAAAAACACCATTAAAAGTCACTTTTAGGGGCAAAAAACAGCCTCTGTCCACTTCGTTAACAAAGTGATGGGGAAAAGGACCAAATCGTGATTAAAGCATTTTGCGGGACTCCAGCGAGCTCCAGACTAGTTTCATTGTGTCGGGGACCCTGGATAATGATAAAACACATCATTTAAATGCCAAAAACACCATTAAAAGTCACTTTTAGGGGCAAAAAACAGCCTCTGTCCACTTCGTTAACAAAGTGATGGGGAAAAGGACCAAATCGTGATTAAAGCATTTTGCGGGACCCCAGCGAGCTCCAGACTATGTGCATTGCGTCGGGGACCCTGGAGAAAGATAAAACACATCATTTAAATACAAAAAACACCATTAAAAGTCACTTTTAGGGGCAAAAAACAGCCTCTGTCCACTTCGTTAACAAAGTGATGGGGAAAAGTACAAAATCGTGATTAAAGCATTTTGCGGGACCCCAGCGAGCTCCAGACTAGTTTCATTGTGTCGGGGACCCTGGATAATGATAAGACCCATCATTTAAATGCCAAAAACACCATTAAAAGTCACTTTTAGGGGCACAAAACAGCCTCTGTCCACTTCGTTAACAAACTGATGGACAAAAGTGTGAAAACGGCCGAGCCGCTGCTCTCAGGGCCTCAGACTCACAGGCACACACACACACACACACACATGCAGAGATCCAGGAGCAGGAATCCTGGGCACACGAGTGTTAAAAGTGCGTTAAACTGTTTTAATCCGATTATTTTACCCAGGATTAAGTGTTTGCAAGGCGGGGAAAGTATTCCTGCAGCCCCTCCATCACGGTGGTGATGATTAGAAATGATTTCCAGGTCAGAAAGCGGTTTTTAAAAGTGGCCCAAAAATATTTCAATCTGTTTAAAAAGCACAAAGTGATTTGAGTGCAGTTCTCATGTGTCCCCACAGGAGGGCGCCTCGTCCCAGGGAGCACAGTGCTTTCACAGTCAAAAATACAACCCAAAAAAGGGCAAATCGATGGATTTAAAGCGCAGGGAAGCTCCGCACCGCACACAGGTACATTCCTAATTCCCCACCATAGTGACCACGGTGATTTAAACTAGTTTATGCGGGGGAAAGAGTGCTGAAAATAGGATTAAACCCTGCTCACAGTGTGGTAAGAGCCAGATTGTTTCAGAGAGTAAGGATACCATGGACCATTTGCATCCAAAATGATCCATTTAAAAGCCATGTGTAAGGGGGGGAAAGTGCAAGTGCAGAGAGGAGCCTGAAAATGCCTCTCCAGGACCCCGGGGAGCAGCTCCCAGGGGCTGGAGAGGGGGAG
>NW_027639457.1:12500-22775 GCF_949606895.1 Notothenia rossii | reverse complement strand
GCTCTAGGAGGAGATTCAGGTGATAAGGTTGGGGGGGGGGTTACCTTGGTTGCTGATTGGCTAATGGTTACACAAGACAAAACATCGTTATGACATCACAAAGTGTCCAAAATCTGATCAGCTCATTTTCAGACAGGTTTTTATAGAAATGGATCAAAAAGAGAGAGAATCTCAGAGGGGACACATGTTGATGTAGAAGAGACATGGAGAAGAGGGGACACATGTTGATGTAGAAGAGACATGGAGAAGAGGGGACACATGTTGATGTAGAAGAGACATGGAGAAGAGGGGACACATGTTGATGTAGAAGAGACATGAAGAAGAGGGGACACATGTTGATGTAGAAGAGACATGAAGAAGAGGGGACACATGTTGATGTAGAAGAGACATGAAGAAGAGGGGACACATGTTGATGTAGAAGAGACATGGAGAAGAGGGGACACATGTTGATGTAGAAGAGACATGAAGAAGAGGGGAAACATGTTGATGTAGAAGAGACATGAAGAAGAGGGGACACATGTTGATGTAGAAGAGACATGGAGAAGAGGGGACACATGTTGATGTAGGAGAGACATGGAGAAGAGGGGACACATGTTGATGTAGAAGAGACATGAAGAAGAGGGGACACATGTTGATGTAGAGGAGACATGAGGAAGAGGGGACACATGTTGATGTAGGAGAGACATGAGGAAGAGGGGACACATGTTGATGTAGGAGAGACATGAAGAAGAGGGGACACATGTTGATGTAGAAGAGACATGAAGAAGAGGGGACACATGTTGATGTAGAAGAGACATGAAGAAGAGGGGAAACATGTTGATGTAGAAGAGACATGAAGAAGAGGGGACACATGTTGATGTAGAAGAGACATGGAGAAGAGGGGACACATGTTGATGTAGGAGAGACATGGAGAAGAGGGGACACATGTTGATGTAGAAGAGACATGAAGAAGAGGGGACACATGTTGATGTAGAGGAGACATGAGGAAGAGGGGACACATGTTGATGTAGGAGAGACATGAGGAAGAGGGGACACATGTTGATGTAGGAGACACTTGGAGAAGAGGATTTTAACTAAGGGGACCTTGAATGAGACGTAACTGTAATGTCATGAATTGTATCAAATCTTTACCGTCTCTATTTTCTTTTCGGGTGCATGAGAACATATTTATAACACTTACACCAAGTCACATTTCGTGAGTAGCAGATGGTGCTCACCTGTGTCTCCCCCTGCAGATTCCCCTGTGCCACTACAGGGAGGCGGTGTTCAGAGAGGGCGCCCCCCGCAGGCTGGTGGAGGAAGTGCAGGCCGAGCTGAAGCAAATCTCTGAAGACATCGCTGAGAGAAACCTCCACCTGGAGCTGCCGTACGATTACCTGAGTCCTGACCGCATCGACAACAGCGTGGCCATCTAGAGCCTCTGTGTTCAAGCAAGCAAAAAGAGCCTTTATAATCTTTACTGAATACTCTGACTGTTTTCTCAAATTATATCAATATTCCAATTACTTGTATATAAACTATTCTGCACTATTTCTATTATATTCTATTTACTTTCACTATTGTATCTGTGTTATTGTGTTGCACTGTTGGAGGAGTCTGTGACCTCAGATCTACACTGTATCTCCGAACGCATGATAATAAAAGCCTTGAATCCTTGAAATTCTGTATTTTTTTCTTAAAATGTTGACTTTTTACTCAAATTATGACTTTTTTCTAGAATTCTGAATTTATCTCAGAATTCAGATTTTTCCAAAAAATTCTGACTTTTTCAAATGTTGTATTCGGTCTTTTCTCCAGAGATGGAGTACTCGAGTCCTGGACTCGGACTCGCGCACTGATTGACGCGACTCGGACTTGGACTCGTGAATTATCACGTACGCTGACTTGGACTCGGACTCATGAATTTATCCCCCCACGATGATTCTAAAAAATTCAGATTTTTTCTAAAATATTCAGATCTTTTCTAGAAAATTCTGATTTTTCTAGAAAATTCAGAATTTTTCTAAAACATTCAGATTTTTTTCAAAAACATTGCGATTTTTTTCTAGAAATGTGTTTTCTGATTTTTCTCTAATTCTGACTTTTTTCTTAAAATTCTGACTTTTTTCTCAAATGGAAAAGTATAAACAGAGAAACTACATCTGAAGATGGAAGGGTTTTTAGAGAATCGGTCGCCTGTTATTCAGTTTATAGCTAAATATTGTCAACCCTTAATTGGACTCTTGTTTGACCTCATCGACAACAGCGTGGCCATCTCGATTCAATCATGCAAAAAGGGTTATTACTTTTATAATCTTTACTGAATATGAGTTTAATGGTGAGAATATCGTGTTTTCAGAGTGAAGGCAAATGAACAGGTTATTTTGTGCACGTAAAGACATTCAGTGTTTTTTTAAGAAATGTTATTAATTATTTTCCTGCGTCTGTAAAAGTTTTTTTAGATGTGCGTACACTTTATATGAAATGACAAACAAATACATGTCTCTGAATTAAACTTAATGTGGAGTGTCTCAAACTCTGACTTTTTTCACAAATTCAGATTTTTTTTTTATTCTGACTTTTTCTCAAACTCTGACTTTTTTCACAAATTCAGATTTTTTTCTGAAAACTGATTCTTCTCTCAAATTCAGAATTGTCTCTCATAATTTTACTTTATGAATTGTGATATTTTTTTTCCTGAAATTCAGATTTTTTCTCTCAAATACAGACTTTTTTTTCATAATCTTACTTTATGAATTGTGACTTTTTTCTCAAACTGTATTTTTTCTTAAAATTCTGTATTTTTTCTCAAAACTCAGTGCAGGGAAATAACGATCAGTTGACATTTATATTATTTTATTAATGACATTCATTCAAGTTTACAGTGCAGTGCGCTCTCAATACTGAACCAATTACAAACTGTTCAAATTAATGTTAAAACACAAAAACATGAGAAATATGACCTGGGTTTAAAAATACAGAAGTGACACCATCCGTACAGACGGATCAAATATAATAAATTATTCAGTTTGTAAAATAAAGCAGACTGATGATAACACTTAGAGTAAAGGTGAGTCACCCTTAAATAGTACAGCAGCATCATAATACATATTTATAGTTATATTACATTAAAGCTGTACACATCCGTCTCAGACAGGTCAATAGAACAGATCCAGAATCAGCAGCAAAATAAAGAATATTGAGTGAAAAAGACCCCTAGATGTTCAATGGGAGTCAACAGGGTCTGCCATGTTAGGGCCTCTCCTCAGCTTGTTCTCAAATTCTGACTTTTGTCTCAAGATGTTCAGGAAATTCAGATTTTTTCAAAAATTCAGACTTTTTCTAAAAATTATGGTTTTATCTAAAATTGTGTTGTTTCTTAACATTTTCAATGTTTTCTCAAAATTCTTACTTTTTTCTCAAAATGCTGCCTTTTTTCAGAATTTCTAGTAATCAGATTTGTTTAAATTTTTCTCAACATTTTAACATTTTTTTGCTCAATTCAGATTTTATCTCAAAATTCTGTATTTTTTCTTAAAATTCTGACTTTTTTTCTTAAAATTCTGACTTTTTTCTCAGAATTTCGACTTTTTTCAAAGGTTTGAAATAAATGTTGATTATTGGAGAAAAAGACCCCGAGCTGTTGAATGGGAGTAAACAGGGTTTGTCTTGTTAACTTTGGGCCTCTCTTCGCTGCCTCAACGTCGTCTTATCTCCTCTCTCCTTCCTCCTCTCCTTACGTCCTTCCCTTACTCTCTCCTTGATTCCTTCCCCCCTCACTCCAGCACCAGCACTTTACACTCCCTCTTGGCGATCTTGTCCACAGAAAGCAGAGATTTGTCCTGAAGGTAAAGAGGCCGACCGACCGGAGAGCCGACGGGGGGGGTGATGGCCCGGCGCTCCATGGCACTGCCCGTCCTACACACACACACACACACACACACACACACACACACACACACACACACACACACACACACACACACACACATTTGTTTCTGAAATTCTGACTTAAAATGTTTCTAATACACAGATTTTTAAATCAGATATATCTTATCAGTAAATAAACAGTGTTTTAATATGAGGTATGACTGTGTGTGTGTGTGTGTGTGTGTGTGTGTGTGTGTGTGTGTGTGTGTGTGTGTGTGTGTGTGTGTGTGTGTGTGTGTGTGTGTGTGTGTGTGTGAGTGTACCTCATGATGTGAGAGCGTGAGGGCTGCTGGTGAGAGAAGGACTGTGATCGACCCAGGCTGGCCTGGTGTCGGTCCAGCAGGTCTCTGAAGGCCGGGCTGGACGGGCTGTTCTTACCTGGAGGAGAAACACTTTTTACTTTTTTCTCAAAATTATGTATTTTTTCTCAAATGATGCTTTTTTTCTGATAATCTTTCTTTATAAATGTTTTAGCTTTTCTTAATTCTTTTTTCTAAAACTTCTTTCTTATTCTCAAAATTCTGACTTTTTTCTCACATGTCTTTTTTCCCTAAAGATTCTGTCTTTCTTCTCTCAAAAGCTTACTTTATGAATCTTTGACAACATTTTTTTCAAATAATAACTCTTCGCTGGTATTGATGGTTCTGCTTTACCTCCGCTCAGATACAAAATGAAAGTGCTCTCACGTGACAGCGGCCGGGCGTCGGGGGGGGGATTGGACACGGAGGCGGTGAACTGCAGCTTCAGCTTCATGTGCTGACTCAGCTAAAGAGAGAACACTTGTTACACTGGTCTCTTTATACAGGAAACTTATTTTATTACAACTTACACTGGACCTGATACTACAGAACCAAGCCAGAGCCCAGAGGGTGAATACTCCTCAATCAACACCTTCATCACGTCCTTTACCTTATGTTCCCCAGTCCTACTGATCTGTTTCCCTTTTCACAATCTGATACTCCTTCCATACCAAGTACAAGATCTGAGTACTTCTACTTTTACTCTAGTACAAGATCTGAGTACTTCTACTTTTACTCAAGTACAAGATCTGAGTACTTCTACTTTTACTCTAGTACAAGATCTGAGTACTTCTACTTTTACTCAAGTACAAGATCTGAGTACTTCTACTTTTACTCTAGTACAAGATCTGAGTACTTCTACTTTTACTCAAGTACAAGATCTGAGTACTTCTACTTTTACTCTAGTACAAGATCTGAGTACTTCTACTTTTACTCAAGTACAAGATCTGAGTACTTCTACTTTTACTCAAGTACAAGATCTGAGTACTTCTACTTTTACTCAAGTACAAGATCTGAGTACTTCTACTTTTACTCAAGTACAACATCTGAGTACTTCTACTTTTACTCAAGTACAAGATCTGAGTACTTCTACTTTTACTCAAGTACAAGATCTGAGTACTTCTACTTTTACTCAAGTACAACATCTGAGTACTTCTACTTTTACTCAAGTACAAGATCTGAGTACTTCTACTTTTACTCAAGATCTGAGTTCTGGTTCTGGTTAATCTGTTTATATGGTGTCATCTCAAAGGATGTTGTGTAGATTCAAGTCTTTTATTGTCATGTGTGGCGTGCATAGCTACAGTGTAGTTATATCAATGAACATCTGAGGTCACAGGCTCCTCCTCCAACAGAACACAATAAAACAGATAGAATATAATAGCACTACCTCGTAGAGTCCAGGTTTGAGGATCTGGAAGTTGACGCTGAAGGAGATGGTACTTCCTTTCCGACAGTAACCAAGGTTACTGAGGGGGGAGCGACAGACCACCGGCACCAGAGAGGCTTCATCACACACACCTCGACCTGCACACACACATTATAACAAACATTAATAACACACACATTAATAACACACTTATCCTACAAACCTCGACCTGCACATACACACACACACACACACACACACACACACACACACACACACACACACACACACACACCTCGACCTGCACACACACACACACACACACACACACACACACACACACACACACACACACACACACACACACACACACACACACACCTCGACCTGCACACACACATTATAACACACTCATCACATTACATGACATGTCACTTGTTAGACGCTTTTATCCAAAGTGACTTACTACTCCATACTGTGGTCAATCCCCACAGGAGCACTTTGGGGTGAAGTGTCTCAGGGACACAACGACATGCTGATTGCAGGGGGGTTTGAACTTGCTAACCCCCTGATTCCAAGTCCATCACACTATCCACTGAGCCACAGCCTCCACTCATCACACACACATTATAACACACTCATCAAACACACATTATAACACACTCCTCACACACACATTAATAAGACACACAGTGTTTCTGACCCTCGGGGGTCCAGACGAGTCGGACCGCCAGGAAGTCCTGCAGGTTGTTGAGCAGAACGTATTTCACTCTGAAGTCCTCTCTGACGCGCACGGTGCTCGGGGCGCTGGCCGTCATCACGAAGCGAGGCCGGTCCAAATGGAGGCTGGGCAACCTGGGGTATCAGGGAGAATAACAGGGAGAATATCAGGGAGAATAACAGGGAGAATATCAGGGAGAATATCAGGGAGAATGTCAGGGAGAATATCATGGAGAATGTCAGGGAGAATATCAGGGATAATATCAGGGTGAATATCAGGGAGAATATCAGGGAGAATATCAGGGGGAATATCAGGGAGAATATCAGGGAGAATATCATGGAGAATATCAGGGATAATATCAGGGGGAATATCAGGGGGGATATCAGGGAGAATATCAGGGATAATATCAGGGGGAATATCAGGGGGAATATCAGGGAGAATATCAGGGAGAATATCAGGGGGAATATCAGGGAGAATATCAGGGATAATATCATGGAGAATATCAGGGGGAATATCAGGGAGAATATCAGGGAGAATATCAGGGGGAATATCAGGGAGAATATCAGGGGGAATATCAGGGAGAATATCCGGGTGAATATCAGGGAGAATATCAGGGAGAATATCAGGGAGAATATCAGGGTGAATATCAGGGAGAATATCAGGGAGAATATCAGGGGGAATATCAGGGAGAATATCAGGGAGAATATCAGGGAGAATGGGATAATAATTAGAAATATGTGTGAATAATATTAATAAACCATTATGAGAACATACACTGAAAAATATCAGAACGTTTTCAGTGAAGTCCCTCACCTGTAGTGGGTGTAGATGCAGTTGGTGAACGGCATCTTGGGAGTCGACCACTGCAGCACCGCTACCAGGGGTACCTCCAAACCCTGTACACACACACACACACACACACACACACACACACACACACACACACACACACACACACACACACACACACACACACACACACACACACACACACACACACACACACACACACACACACACACACACACACACACACACACACACACACACACACACACACACACACACACACACACACACACACACACACAAAGAGATGAAATAAAGCAGATATTGCGACTTTAAGAATGAATCAAATCAATAGTAAAGTTCTAATCGTCTCGCACCTCGTTGGAGTCGTCGGGCGGCGTGTCGTTGAGGTGGAGCTGGAACAGGAAGTCGTGTTCCTCCAGAGCGCTGAGCATGCTGGGAAGTCTGCAGGCCGAGCTATCGACCCGGCAGAACGACGCCATGCCCACCTGACCCGACTGATGGCTGCACAGAGGGGGGGTGGGGGGACATGTATCATCCTCCTGCAGCTGACTGAGGTGTAGGAGCAGCATTTAAGTTGATTTTGTTCTGATCTATTTGCAACTTTTATTGATGCATTTTTCTATTGCAGCAAGAGGTGTGCCTTGCTCAGGTGAAGGGGGCGGGGCTAACGTTATAAGTTGGAGGTAGGGGGTGTGACCTCAGCCTCAGTGTAGTTTAATTAAACAGATTAATAGGACCTGCTGCTGAAGTTTAAGTTACGTGATATTGTTTTGGTTTTTGGGCAATAAACGTTGAAGATCAATCAAAACGTCCAGAAGATATTTTACTGCGAGTCTGACCCCAAGATCTCCATGTGGACAAGAAGAGAAAAGGAACATTTTGGAATAAGGAGTTATAAGTCTAACTGATAGGATTTAGCCACTACATGTAATAGAGATAGATATATATATATATTTATATCTATACATATGTATGTAGTACCTGACGTTGTCCACCAGCAGCACGGAGCCATCCGGCATCATCGGGAGGTACGAGGCGTTCAGGTTCGGTAAAATACGAACGTCCCGAATACTCAGCTCCTCCTGAGAGGACTCGTTCAACACTGAGGGTACAAGTACAAGATCTGAGTACTTCTACTTTTACTCAAGTACAAGATCTGAGTACTTCAACTTTTACTCAAGTACAAGATCTGAGTACTTCTACTTTTACTCAAGTACAAGATCTGAGTACTTCTACTTTTACTCAAGTAAAAGATCTGAGTACTTCTACTTTTACTCAATACAAGATCTGAGTACTTCAACTTTTACTCAAGTACAAGATCTGAGTACTTCTACTTTGACCTCTGACCTTTGAGGACAGCGAGGTGTTTTCCAGAGACGGTCATCTGTTTGCAGCGGACAGTTGGCGGCGGCAACACAGTCAGCGTTGTACTCACTGAGGAACAAAAACACACTGTTATTAATGTATGTGTGTGTGTGTGTGTGTGTGTGTGTGTGTGTGTGTGTGTGTGTGTGTGTGTGTGTGTGTGTGTGTGTGTGTGCGTGTGTGTACCCTGAGCCTTGAAGGTGTTCAGGTCGTGTCTGAAGGTGTGTGTTGGTTCTCTCTGCTGCAGGACGCTCAGATATCCCAGCTCCTGAACCTCCGCCTTCTCCGCCTCCTTCTTCCACACCGTGACCATCACCTGCACACACACACACACACACACACACACACACACACACACACACACACACACACACACACACACACACACACACACACACACACACACACACACACACACACACACACACACACACACACACACACACACACACACACACACACACACACACACACACACACACACACACACACACACACACACACACACACACACACACACACACACACACACACACACACTCTCTTCATGTCATGCTACCATAAATACAGAGATGGTAAAAGTACACACATACTTTACTCAAGTAGAAGTACAGATACTCGTGTTTAAAATACTCTGGTGAAAGTAGAAGTACTGACTAAACTTCTTTCCTCAAGTCAAAGTAAAAAACTTTGAAATGTACTTCAGTAAAAAGTACCCATAACTAGCAGCTGTTTTAAAGAGTACCTGACCTCCCTTTATATTAATAGAACAATAATGTCATTGTTAGCTAATGAATGTTTCCATGGTGACCAACGGCAACATGACAACGTTTCCATTGTTATTATAGTTTTATTAAAATAGTTTTCTATCTGTTGTTTTTATTTTGGTTTTATGCTGATGTGTGTACGCACCATCAGGTAAAACTCCTCGTATGAATTATTTAAATCTGAACTCTGTTAGTCTCTGACCTTGACCTTCAGCGTGCTGACGGGCAGTTTGTCCAGAGAGACGGTGAGCGGGAAGATGACCTCATCAGTGAGAACCACCGGCTCGTCCAGAGGAGACTGAGGACACAAACACACATATGAAGCCGCCAAGCACAGCTATACATCTCTTAAAGCTCTCCTATCATGCAGAATGCACTTTCTGATGTCTATCACCACGTGTCCCCGGTGTGTCCCCGGTGTGTCCCCCCGGTGTGTCCCCGGTGTGTCCCCCGTGTGTCAGGAGACTCTCAAAGTGTCAGGAAATAAACTCCTCTCTCTTTTCCTCTGTACCCACATCTCTAAAAACGGGGAACAACGGAGCTGATCCAGATTTGCTGCGTCATGACCACATTACTAAAATGTGGGCGGGCTTTAGACCCACGGGCCAATCAGAAACGTTGCTGTCAGAAACAATGAGACGTGTTCTAGAAGTAATATTGTCTGCATAATTGACCAACATTTGATAGATCTTTCTAACTTATGAGGCGATAAACCTCTGGTGAGCGGCCCAGCCCTTCGTGTCTGTATGTGGCCCTTGGTGAAAAAGATTTGGCCCCCCTGTCCTAATGGGTGCAGGCCTCCTCCTCAGTGTACCTGAACCGGCGCCCTGCGGAACCCCCCTGCCGTCCCCGAGGAGTTGTGGATCAGCAGAGGCTTGCAGTCTCTGAAGCTGCGGCAGCGGGAATCGACCCGGCTGCCGAGCGCCGCGATGGCCGCCTCCGCCGCCGCGATGTAGTCGTCGTCCCCGTCGTCGTTGGCCTCGTCTCCGCTCTGGAAGTCGTGATGGTTCTGGTGGTTCTGGTGGTTCTGAT
>NW_027639457.1:0-7500 GCF_949606895.1 Notothenia rossii | reverse complement strand
TCGTTAAGTCTTGCGTCTCTGTTTCCTTTCGTCTGACCGAAACTAAAACACAGTGTGGTTCAAGAAGAGAAGAATACACTTGGTCTGTAGCTAGGTGTCTGTTTCCTCTGCGTGTGTTTCGCTGGTTCTCAGGAGAGGAAATCTGAAGATACGCTTTGTTTTGAAAGTGGTTTGAGATTCAATCTGAGGTTAAAGGTTAACTTTCCTTTGAGCAGGATGTGGAGACTCTCCGCTGCAGATGATCTGTCCTTTCTGTAGTTCATTATTCTGTCAGTGTGTGAGAGCCCTCTGACGCTGAGGAGCTGTTCTGAGAACCTGATGTTCGAGGATCACATCAGAAACATGCGCGTAGTTGGAATTAAAGTCGGACAAGCTATCTTTAGTTTTAGCAGAAGGTCTGCAGCGCCCACACAAACCCCTTCCTCATGACCACTTCAGCAGAAAGCATCGCTCTGTGAAGAGAGAGGCGTTTCATATCCACACCCCGCTAAGAGATATCACATTTGAACCCCATGTCCATTTCACAGATATTTAGGTCATATTTATAAAGATTTACCCCCAAAACAGGAACGTCCTTTATTCTGTATTCACTCTATATCAACAAAAGAAATATAACATTTTTCTAAAATGTTTTTTTATATTTTGTTTCACAGCCTGGGACACAGAGCAGCTCCTCTGTGTGTGATGTCCTCGCATCAGTGATTCTGTGTGTGTGTGTGTGTGTGTGTGTGTGTGTGTGTGTGTGTGTGTGTGTGTGTGTGTGTGTGTGTGTGTGTGTGTGTGTGTGTGTGTGTGTGTGTGTGTGTGTGTGTGTGTGTGGGTCTGTGTGTCTGTGTGTCTGTCTGTCTGTCTGTCTGTCTGTCTGTCTGTCTGTGTGTGTGTGTGTGTGTGTGTGTGTGTGTGTGTGTGTGTGTGTGTGTGTGTGTGTGTGTGTGTGTGTGTGTGTGGAAACTCTTGGTTTCAATCATTCACTCTCTGTGTTTACTTTCCTCGCCTCCTTCCTTTCCTTTTTAAATCATATTTATAAAACGCAGCGTCACAGTTTCAACACGATGTAAATAATTCAGCAGCGGCTGCAGGAACACTTTGTTTTAAACTCCTCTCCTCACTCGGTGGTAACTTTAACCTCCTTTATAATGTTACACAACATAGTAGAATATAGCAGTATGTACATTGAATATGATAGAAATAGAAGATATAGAAAGTAAAGTTCAAAAACTATAAAATAGAAGAACTAAATTCAATCCGACTCGTCTATGAAACCTGATGAACTTATATGATTCTGTTTTCTTCAAGTTTGTATCTGGTTGGTCGAACGCACTTACTGTAAGTCTCTCTGGATAAAAGCCTCAGCTAAATGTAATGTAATGTAAATGAACTTCATGTAATGCTGCATCCGGAGTCATTGGGCGCGTTCACACCGCAGTACTTTTCCCAGTATAGCTCCGATAGTTCTTGAAATGTTGCGTTCACACCAAAAATATCTGGAACGAGAACTTAGTTCATGAGAACCTTTTCCCCCCTTCCAGTCCCTGCTAGAGAGCAGGGACTGGAAGGGGGGAAAGGGTTCCAATTTCTGATTGGCTGGGCGAATTGCAAACCAGGCCCCGTAAAACTCCATTTTCTTATCCTGGCATTAGCATTATTAGCATTGGCATTAGCCCCGCGTACAAATGCAGAGAGACTAACTTATGGCAACCAGGGGCGGCGGGTACTATAGGCTAGGGAAGGCTAAGCCTTCCCAAATATTTATGTCACTGCATCCTGGTAAAATAAAAATATAATGTATAATGTTTATGACTTAGACATTAGCGCTTCTATGCAGCCACCTGTGCCCTGTGCTACGAAGCCAGTTCAACAGACCCTGGATATGTTTGAGTTATCTTAACTAACCCTAACAAAGAGCTCTCGCTAAGCGGTCCTACGACGCTGGTTATCAACTCGGTAACTCAACCCAGGGTCTCTCTGTCCGGCTGAGAGCGCGTTCACGTGAAAGGGGCGGGGCTAGCAACATTTGACCAATCACAAACAAGGACAAGTGTACTGACAGCGCAGCTTCATACTTCATTAATGAAAAGTAAACTAATATTAGACAAATCTGAACTTTAAACATCCATGACTGAAACACTTGATCCAGGATCAAAGCCACATAGCTGCACCTGCAAGGTGAATACAGCTGGTAACAGAACAAGTGTTTGAATGCGTACATGAACAGGTTTATGATATCACTGCCCCGTCTAAGACACCATCTGACTTTCATTACATTTGACTCGAGTGTTTCCTCAACTTAATGTGTTGCTTCAAATAATCCTTCTGCATACAGTATGTGACACTGTGAGTGTTGCACGGCCAGATACGGATCAGCTGACTCAGATAAGGAGATGATACATTATGATATGATATGATCGATGATCCAATTGATGATGTGATATGAATGATAAAGTGCGACACGTCGGCGTCTTCTCTGCATACGGCAGTTTAAACTGTATTTCCTTTATCATGTGATATGACTTGATAGATTTAAACTCTGCACACTGAGCTCTGATTGGTCAGCAGGCGGTCCTTTCACTGAGTTGAGCTCTTTTCTATAGACGCCGGAGGCGGGCAGCGTCAGGTAAAAAAAGTTATTTAGCCTTCCCAAACCTGAGCCTCACGTGCCGCCAATGATGGCAACACAAAGAAAACATGGGAGCGGTGGAGATGAGGAGGTGTCGGCGTTCTGGCGATTTACTCGGAAGGCTTCAGTAGAAGCTGCTGGGACTCCCAGCAGCTTCTACTGAAGCCTTCCCCAACTCCGGGGACTTCCGGCCGGGGACTTCGGGTGGCAGTATACGCCGTGAAGTTATTTGAGACAGACCGCAGTTCATTTTCTATATTCCTGAAAATGGAGGAGAAATTATTTTTTGCGGTCGCAAATCACCCGGTTCTTTAAGAGCAGTCGCTAAGAACTTACCGGGATACAAACCGGAGGAACCAGGCATGGAGGGAGGTGGCAGAGACAGTGGGTGAAACTAGGTTTTCGCCTGTTTGGAGAGTTTATATCCAGTTTACTTCGTTTTAACATTGCTATAGCTTTGTATGTCGGGGCGGGAGATTCATGTGATTGGTTGTTGGTCGCGTTGCTCGCAAAAAATCCCCAAGCTTCAGACGCGCCCACCTCCAAGATTTTTTTTCACTGCTGTGTGGACGTACCGTTAAAGCTCCTCTATTATTATGATCTTTCTCATCATTATGTTAAAGGTGTCAGAGATATACAGAATCTGTCTCTGACGTGTCTCTACAGGGACACGTCTCTACAGGGACATGTCTCTACAGGGACATGTCTCTACAGTTACATGTCTCTACAGGGACATGTCTCTACAGGGACACGTCTCTACAGGGACACATCTCTACAGGGACACGTCTCTACAGGGACACGTCTCTACAGGTACAGGGACATGTCTCTACAGGGACATGTCTCTACAGGGACACGTCTCTACAGGGACATGTCTCTACAGGGACACGTCTCTACAGGGACACGTCTCTACACGTACAGGGACATGTCTCTACAGGGACATGTCTCTACAGGGACATGTATCTACAGGGACACGTCTCTACAGGGACACGTCTCCACAGGGACACGTCTCTACAGGGACATGTCTCTACAGGGACACGTCTCTACAGGGACATGTATCTACAGGGACACGTCTCTACAGGGACACGTCTCTACAGGGACATGTCTCCATGCTTTAATGTTCGGAAAGCTCTTTCTCTCATACTGCCTCATACACCTCTTTTCACCCTCTGCCTGAAACCAGAGCCCAGTCTGCTCTGATTGGTTAGCTGGCCAGGCTCTGTTGCGATTGGTGAACGGCTTAGAGATGTCCCGCCCCTTCACATACAATGTGTTGGAGCGCTAGCCAATAGGAGCAGCGCAAGTGTTTTCCGTAGTGATGTCACTATGTTCCTGGATGTTTTTTGAGCAGTATAATAAATATGCATATCCGTAAAAGTCTGTGAAATGTCCGAGCAATGCAAAATGAAATGTTGAATAAAATAAAATGTGATAGATGATTTAAAGATGATGAAAAAAATTGATAATAAAATTGTCAGCTACTGTTTGTTGTTGATTTGCTTTATGGTCGCTTTTACCCTTTAATACAGAATTGCTGTGTGTGTGTGTGTGTGTGTGTGTGTGTGTGTGTGTGTGTGTGTGTGTGTGTGTGTGTGTGTGTGTGTGTGTGTGTGTGTGTGTGTGTGTGTGTGTGTGTGTGTGTGTGTGTGATTTATGGCTGCTGCAGCACTTTAATAAATAGGGATTTTATTGCTGTGAAATCACACCTCTCACACACACACACAAACACACACACACACACACACACACACACACACACACTTGGTCACTAAGGTTAATAAAGTATTCAGGTGTGAGTGTCTTCCTCCGTGTGAGTGCCATATACATAATGTGTGTACACTGTGTGTATTCATATATATTTATATATGAACTGTCTCTCTGTGTGTTTGCAGGATTGATAAATCTACCGTCAGCGCTCTGAGAGCTCGGTGAGTAACACACTGTCCCACCAAGCCATCGGTTAAAGAGGAGTCACAGGAAAACTAATCACCTAAAAAGGACTGAAGAAATACTTCTTTCAGTAAAATGAGAGTTTCTAGGAAAAACAGGAAAAAACAAAATAAAACTCAAATATATCTAAATCCGAAATAAGAAAAATAATATCAAACTATTTTTAATATGTCTGAATTAAAAATATAACTGTAAAGAAGAAAACAACTTAAATGTATGAAACAAAACTTATTTCTGTTATTTTTATTGAATAATTACAATAAAAATATTAAAAAAATATATAAATGTTTTTTTGTACTATTCATAGATATATAGATAGTAAATGCAAGTGTTTGAGTGTGTGTGTGTGTGTGTGTGTGTGTGTGTGCGTGTGTGTGTGTGTGTGTGTGTGTGTGTGTGTGTGTGTGTGTGTGTGTGTGTGCCTGCAGCAAGGTGACCGTCTGTTTCCCTGCAGCTGTTTCTCTTTTCATTCACATTTGATCGTCTGTCCATCAAACCTGAACATCTGCAGAGACTAACCGCGTCGATCCAATATATAAATGTTTATTAAAATATGTTCATATATGTATATCTCAATTAAGGCTGTCAAGTTAACACGTTAATAACGCGTTAACGCAAAAACAAATTAACGCCACTAATTATTTTTAACGCGATTAAAGCATGTGTAATTTTTGTCCTCTGCCGCCCCGTAGTTTCAGAGCGCATGGAGTTTAAAATACCATCTACAAGCTGATGCTGGCAGCCCCGCTCCTGCCGTACGCTTGCGCCAGACCACACTTCCACGCTCACCGGCAGGCACCAACTGGCCATCGGGAGGACCGGGAGGGTGTGTGTATGTGTGTGGAAAGCCATTTGCGTCATGATTCGCGCGTACTTTCACGCGAATAAACGGGGAGGTCCGTATAAGTTCAAAGTTTCTGTAACCAATCCGTGAAGAATAAAGCCAGACGAAAGTAATCTGTAGATGAAAAGTTCCTGACATTGTGAGGCTGTACATTATTCCAGATTCATATATAATAAATATATCAATCAATATAACCTGCCTTCATTGTCTTTTAAAATGAAATTCCCCTTTTCCTTAACCCTCTGGAGTGTGAAGTGAAGGGTATTTTCTCAATTTTTAGATGTCTCCTTAAATCACCTTTTAAATGTACTTCTTATAACATGGCATGGTTTTACATATCAAAATGTTCAGTCTTGCTAGAAATGCAAAGCCACTCACCATAGAGCACTGTCTTATAGCTTAGAAATCCGAATTTTGGAAAACTTCGAAGCTCGATTTACTCGTCATCCTTTTTTTTTGGTGTTTCAGATTTGGTTCACCAAATTCTTTTGTTCACAAAAGTAGTGAAATATATGAATTACCCTATAGGCCTATATAAATGTGTTATTCATGTCTCAAATGAAAATGTGTAAATTAGAATTTGGAGTAAAATAGTTCCATCCCTCTGCTTTCACCACAGAAAGGTTACATCAGGACTGGTTCATGACTTCATATTCCATACTGAGGTTCATGTGATGTGTACAAATACAAATTGAGCATTACAACTTTTTTTTCAACCAACTATTTATGTTAACATAAGAAACTGTAAAATCTCAATATTTACAATACAGGGTTCATACACTTTTTCACCAATGATTTTCAATGACTTTTCCATGCCCAAAAAAAATGACTCTCTCTTTCATGTGGCGAGCATGCGCTGCCTCGACCATATTCGAAATATTGAATATGTTACAACACAGTTTGCATTTAGCACGTCTTGGGTCAATGTATTTTGATAACCACAATTGGTACTTATCCTTTAGAAGCCATACATCGTTGAAACTGCACTTCCCTGGCCTCTTGGCAGCCTTATATCAAATAGTAGCTCCTGTAGACTAGAGGGCGTGATTGTAAAGATCTCTCACCAGCTAAATACTGCCACAGTTGCCATTTTACGTTTCATTATACAATACAGTATTTATTATCATTATAGTATTACGATTTCTACGATTAGATAACATAAAAATTATATTTGATGCAACTTTAGTTATATTTCCATGACTTTTCCAGGTTTTAAATGACCGTACGAACCCTGACAATATCAGAACTTTCTCACTCATTATAAATGTAAAGGGGAGCAGTGTCATGGTCTTTGCCGTCTTCCAGGACAGTGGGTCTGGCTGCTGTGTAGGGGGGGGGGGGGGATGGTGCATGGGCTGCTGGTGGCTGTGCCGGAGGGAGGTAGGTGTGCTAGGCGAGACTTCTTTGCTGGCTGGGTTGATCGTGATGGCTGTGGTGGAGGCCTTTGTACCGAGGTGTGTCTTAATCTTGTGGCAGGCACAGATGGAGATGGAGCGCCTAATGTTTGTGATGTGTGACAAATAAAGAGGGTTCATCCTCTAATTCTGAAAACGATCTTTAATAAGTGTTTACTTAAAACTAATTCTGACTTTATTTTGAAATTCTCAAAATTCTGACTTTATTTTGAAATTCTCAAAGCTTAGACTTTTTTCTCAAAATCTCAGCATTCTGACTATTTTTTTCATTCTGACTTTTTTCCCAAATCCTCATGTGTTGACTCTTTTTATTTTTATCTAAAATGTCTGATTTCTTTCTGAAAATCTAAACATTCAGATTTTTTTCAAAAAATCCGGATTTTTTTTTACTTCTGATTTTATTCAAAAAATCTAAAATGTTTGACTTTTTTCTGAAAATGGGCTCTTTGCTGCGAGTGCTATAACAAGTGTTTAACAGGAAGATGGAGAAACTGTTCTTTCATTTAATCTTCGTTACAAATCAGCGAAATAACGTTCAATTAGCCCCGAGCTAACGTGCTGTAATCCTGAGAGAGAGAGGGAGCGAGAGAGAGAGTGTTGTAAAGCAGAGATGCTGCTCAGTATCCGACAGCAACCCAACAATGCAGCACGATCACTGGTGAGTCCTCCATCTGTGC